>NC_137926.1:16285590-16288090 GCF_963457725.1 Sprattus sprattus | reverse complement strand
TACCTGGTGACATCAAATCAGTAGCTTAACAAAAGAGGTCTTCTTGCTGTTTCTGTTATTGTTTTTCTGTTGCTGTTGTCACCTGAAGCCTCTCTCAGTTTGCACAGTAAGCAGATGTGGAACACCGTTAAGGGTGTTTGTATAATTCCCACAGGCAGTCTCTGACCAGCAGGGTTACAGGACTGATTCGGGTCCTGTGGTTCTGACAACCATCGTCATCTCTTCCATACAGCACTGATCACCATCCTTGGAACCACGAGCACACAGACACTTCATCATGAATCCCACTGTTTTTAAGCGGTTGAAAGACTGTTTGTCATGAAATACACAAACAAAACACACAACCGGGGTTGCCGGACAGGTTTACTGTTTTAAAGAGGATTCTTGCTATTTATTTAACTACCTGTAAAACAATTCCTGGAGGCTCCTCCAATTCCATGGCACAACAGACTGATCTTCTTGATTATTAACAGAAGTCTGAAGTAATGAAAAAAAGGTAGTAATTGCATTGCAGTTAATATATGTGTTCTAGTGATTTACAATTGCACTTGCCACTGTAAGTTTGATACTGATTTGTGAGGATTGCAGGCTTTGTAAATGAAAGGTTTTTTTTTTATGAGGCTGACTTTTTGGAGTATGATTGAAGAGTGACATTAAGAGAAATGAAGAGAAAAGACTAGAAGAGAAGACGGAGCACGTTTCTGCCTTTTTTTTTTAAGGACAAGTATTTGGAAGTGCGTAGGTTTCACATTCTTTTCACGAAGATGACTCAGCTTCTTAAGCTTTCTCCAGGGCGGGGAGCGGCAGCGTCTCGTGGATTATGAGACCCGCATCATGTAGAGCCTGCCTGAGAACTGATTTCCTGGTGCCTCTTGACTGGTAGAAGTTGTTTTCGTTGTTGATTGACTGTGCGGAAGGGTTTGAATAAATGGCTTTCTGACATCTTATCAGGCTTCTCTCTGAAGTATCGAGTCTCAGCGCTTAAGACACCAGTGAGCGCCAGTGTTCTCAATACCCTTCACCACACAAGATGCCCGATACGCTTTGAGGAAGACGAAATAAGTCCCCTAAGTGGTTGGCTCTGTGTTACAGTGTCGTTTTCAAATCCATATGGGGATTTATTTAAACAGTTTCCCAAATTAGAAGTTCTATCCAAAACTGACATAGGCTTTCAGGATTTAGTTTAAACTCTGATTATTTGAAATATTCGAGTCTATGCAGACTTTAGAGGGTTTTTTTTTTCAGAGATAACACCTCAGTTGTCTGCTGCTGGCTTAGAAATGGAAAATATGGACTTAAATATTAAAATGATGGCCACACACACACACACACACACCATCACGAGTGAAGAGCATGGGATGTCCTGAAAACAGTGGCGGCTTTTCCTGTCCTATTCATCATCCCGTACAGCATCCTCTTTCTCCCTTCCTTCCTTCCTCTCACTTTAACCCTCACCCTCATCAGAGACAGGCAGAGCCCTCCTCTCCCCTCATTCTCACCCTGAGATAAAGGTGGAGACCTTCTCTACCTCATCTTTCTTATCTTCGGGTGCAGATGGTGTGTGTGTGTGTGTGTGTGGTAGCCTGCCAACTAAAATCAACCCATGGATAATCTATCTCAGTTATGGACAGCAGGCTCTCAACATGCTGCCCCTCATTGCCGGGCCCAGTGTAGAAGTACTTCCAGCTAGCAGATTCTACAAAAGATTATCCTTATTTATATTATTATTCAAAAAAGCTTTAAACTGAATGAAATGATTGAAGCTGTTTGTGAGAGACACGTTAACAAATACTACTATCAGGGGGAAAGTTGCTGATGTAATTTTAAGTGGAAAGTGGAAAAAAATAAACTACAGGCCTTTTGTTGTTCGAGGCATATCTGTGTTGATGAATGCCTAGCGAGGAAACAAGCATGACCTTCGATAGTCACCATGGTTCTCTGGCATAAATCAGAAAAGGCCAACCAACTAATGCTAATATGACTCAGTAAGGATCATACTGTCAGCAAGAATAGGATGCTCACTGAATATGTATCCCATAATGCCACTCTCTACCATGATACACACAATAAAATTGATACATTTAAATCAAAGTTTATTGGTATATTTGTAGTGCAACTTTAAAAGTGAGGGAAAATTGTGACATGCAACCCTGTCACACTATTTAGTAATAAAGAAAAGTACTGTAGCTTTTAAAATGTTGAGGTCTAGTATTTTGTATTTGTATAATTCAGCATAGTCCTGGACTAGCAAACAACCTCTGGTGTTAGGAACTGAGTGGAAGTTTACCCGATTTACACAGTATGGCTTTATCTGTATGCATACATTGCTGACACCACCCGTGCCTTTCAAGGTGCCCCTTGCCCACCACACACACACACACACACACACACACACACACACACACACAAGCCTGTGCTTCAGTGGGTTGTCAGCCAGAGGCTCAGGGAGGGGTGAGACGCTTCCAAAGGCAGGCAAGGACACGGGTTGCAGAGAGGACCC
>NC_137926.1:16203090-16280590 GCF_963457725.1 Sprattus sprattus | reverse complement strand
ACACCTTACCTCCTCTCCTGCTACTCCCAAGCTTCTCTCGCCTTCCTTATTGAAAAAGGTCTTGTATGCCTTGCTGAGTTTCGCCCTTCACACAGTCTCTTCACGCAAACTAGGACAGCACAGTTCATCCGTGACTCTCATGTTTGTGTGTCAGTACAGTATGTGTGTGGGTGGATGCGGATGTGCTTCTGCTTTTGGAACCCCGTATTAGTTATGTAGTTTATGTGCTTTGTGTTGTGGTATGGGAGTAGCTATTCCCCATGCTGTTGGTTATGCAGCGTGACCAAATGTGTGTGTGTGTGTGTGTATGTGTGTGTGTGTGTGTGTGTGTGTGTGTGTGTGTGTGTGTGTGTGTGTGTGTGTGTGTGTGTGTGTGTGCATAAGTATTATGTAACCAAGGGTGACTAGGATGGAAAGGCAGGGATGAGGAGAGCTGTAGGGATTTGATCATTTTAAATCCACTGATACTATGAACAAGAACAAGCTTGCAGACACGACTGCACTTCATGGCCTGAGTCACTCCAGGACAGGCTCAGAGAAAAAGAGAGAGAGAGAGAGAGAGAGAGAGAGAGAGAGAGAGAGAGAGAGAGAGAGAGAGAGAGAGAGAGAGAGAGAGAGAGAGAGAGAGAGAGAGAGAGAGAGAGCGAGAGAGAGATTGTATCAATCTACCTGGAAATGGCAACAAGCATTCACTGAAACTGTTTCCAAGAATGGTAACCATCTTTTGCAGGAAGGTAAAAACTGACTAGCATTCACAATGAGATGCCAGCATTCAGACCAGCAGTCATAACTAGCTGACTGTTATCTTCACTGTTCTGATAACAAGAGCTCACTGATGACCAGTGACCAGTAGAATAACATCTTAAATTTATAGCTGTGAATACAGTGATGAAACACAAAAGTTCCCAGCTGTGAAAACATCTCTATGATATTGGGTGATAGCTAGATAGTTGTCTTATCAATGTAGTGTTTTGAATGAAACTGTGGGAGTCTGTCAGTACAGGTTGCTGTATACAGATAGAGAAAGATCTTAAGTCTTAAAAGCAGGTGAAGCAATCACTGCTCAGTCCTCTCATACCACACAGGGTTGTGTCTGGTTGGGGATGAGAGTGGGTGTGACACACTTTTGGCTGCTGTGGATGGTGTGTGTGTGTGTGTGTGTGTGTGTGTGTGTGTGTGTGTGTGTGTGTGTGTGTGTGTGTGTGTGTGTGTGTGTGTGTGTGTGTGTGTGTGTGTGTGTGTGTGTGTGTGAGATAGTGACAGACTGAAATAGACTGTGTGGATGTGGGCAAATGGTGCTGAGAAATGTAATCTCAGAGGTCCAAATCCAACTCATCTTAAATATGTGGAAAGCCTTGGGGAGGTTTGGCCTCAAAGTAGGTGTTCTAATCTACTAAACCACTTTAACAGATTGTGATGACAAAGCCTAACAGTACTCTGGACAGTTTGTTTGGACTGAAAACAAAAGGACGTGAAGATGTCTCACATGAGTTTTCTAACAACATCACCCCATCATCACTTAGTCAGCCATTACTGGTGCTTAGGATTGTGTTGCAAATGGAAGCAGTCAATAGGCCATATGGAAGGCTAAGCACCTTCTTCATATATGAACATAAACACCCCCACCACCTATCTACCCAGCTATACTTCTATCCATAGAGATGAGTGCAAATCAGTGAGTGCTAGCACAGATGATATGTATTGAGTGGCAACTCGAAAACAGATTCCATGAGTAAGAACTCTAACCAAAAATACCTCTACAGAAGTGCTTTGAATTGATCTAGCCAGCGTAATGGCCATTCGATGTTTTCTCTCAGTCGACTTCTTTTGAGTGTCATCTGAAGGCATAGTTTGATTTAGATGGAGATGACTATAAACTTCAGTATGTGGTTATATTTTCCACCATCAAATTGTAAGGCTTTTCAGTAAGCAGTTTTGGATTAGTGGTCATCCTCTGAGCGAATGGTGTGTCATTTCAACGGATGGAGAACCGAATATGCCAAGTGCCTTTCCATGTCTATACTTGAGAGGGTATAAGCTAAGGGCTGTAAGCATGCAGCAACAGCAAATCTGTGCAAAAAGCACTAAGCTCTTGGGAAACAGCATTCCTCTTTCAAGAGCTAGGCTGATGCAGCCATTAAGAAAAAGGAGCAAAGTTCAAATCCACCACCCCCACCCCCACCCTAGGCATTTCTGTAAACAGATGTCCTCAAGGAAACATCAAATCCCCCTTAACCTCTCTGTCACAACAATTCTAACAAATCAGAGGATGTCTCCTTCTGACTGATAAGGACGAGATTGAGGCCAGTCCATTAGTCATGTCTGTAGTTTATTCTACACATTCCTATCAGAGGAAACAGACACGCATGTTGACCTGTCTCCTGCCATTCTCCACCCACACCTCCCACCTTTGACAGGACCCAGCTGACCCAGCAATAGCCGTATACACAGGCAAACTGATTTATTTAACACCATGGATGTGTATGTGTGTGTGTGTGTGTGTGTGTGTGTGTGTGTGTGTGTGCGGTACCTGTCATTGGGGGAAAAGATGATGATTGGTCACGTAGGTCACAGAGTTAGGGATAGAACTGACTGATTGGTGAAGGTACTACTAGGTACCTACTAGGGCCTTATACATGTGCCACTGAGTTCGGATCAGTTTATCGTATCGTATTCGCGTGTAGGTGTGAAGATTTTCAAGGGAAACGGCTCTTGTCGTTACCTGTATACATGTGCAAAATGTAAAGCGGTTACATTGCCTCGGGCATGCGCAAAGACCACGGAGATGTGCTCCCACCTGGTTTGTTTACTAACAACATCAACGTGGATCCGCATCGGGCACAGGCAGTGTAGTGGCTTAAAGTTCCCTTCTTTCTATCAGCATATAGTGCTTAATATTTTCTTTGAATAACCACTCTCGGATGGAAAGAAAACGAGTCTACGCGTGGATGTGTTTCAACAACGGTAGAAAACTGTGTTTGCTCCGTCTTTTACTGGACTCATAATTATATGACAGTGGTATTAGTTACAGTTGAGACACCCGAAATAACTTGCATGCGCAGCAATCCTGAGACGTGGTTTTTAGTTTGCACATGAATACTAACGTCTTCTTTGATCCCAGGAAATTTGAGCACATAACCCATCTCCCTTACGGAGATATTGGCGAAAGTTAACCTACTTCATTGCAAACGTCTAGTTTTTCAAACGTGTCTAGTTTTTGTGCAGTAGTGAATAGAGTCTCAGTCTACTACACCATACATAGCATATCATGTTTGTAGAAAATGATTAAGGTGCAACAAATGCCAATAAGCATATTTCAATTAAATGATTCACATTGCAAGCAAAATGGTGCGGCTGGAGCACAGGGAGGGACAACGGTGACGCAGTTTGGATGTAGCGACAAGCATTTATGTGCTGTAACAAACAGTGTTAACCAGTATGTGAGTAACGTGGCTTTTATTAAAACATAGCGTGTGTAATGTGTAGCTATTTCATTCCGTTTATTAACCTTTCCGGCTGTCTGTATTACTAGCCAGCAGCAGACGTAACGGAAAGGGAGCATTTTACTCCCCGGCAATCTCTCTACAAACTTCCATACAGACGCGGGATCAGCAGAGGAAAATCTACTTTCCTTTTGGGAGAAACCAGGCCAGTCGTTCCCACGACTACAGCACCTTGCAAAACGAATTATATGCGTTCCAGCAACAGGTGCTGCGAGTGAGCGCTCCTTCAGTGCAGCAGGGCGCGTTATAGAAGCCAGGCGAGAGCGCCTGAATCCTGACACTGTAGATGCTATTTTATTCCTGCATAGTGCTAAGACAAATTCTAAATAGAACGAAGGTTAGGCATATCAGCAGAGGTATATTTTGGTTACATTAGGATGGCTACGTTTATAGCTTGCGTTTTGGGCGCACCACAATGCCAAGAAGTTTGTCGCGACTGTAATGGCATATTTCATTGTGGGGGTGATTGATAGTTTAAGGCTTACGAGACACGGTGTTTTCTGATGTTTTACTGAGTCCTCTCTGTCTCTATCACACACACACACACACACACACACACTAACGGAAGCAAAAAAGGTTTAAATTAAGTGACATCCCTCAAATGTCGCGTCTCCCGCAAACCTGCAAGCTATGAGTCAGCTGTCAGTATTGGAAGAAGCCTTAACGTCGAAGATGAAACTTCCTGGGTTATTTTGTTTCGTTAGGCTATTAGTTATATTTTAAAACAGCCAGTCATTGTAGCCTACCACTCATGGAATAAGGAATTTAAAAGAGATGATGGAGTGAACTTTCTAGCCTCCTGTCACCGTCTCCCCCCAGTCACGCACGGCCTCCCCCATGACACATCGGCCTGATTTGACACGCCCTTTTCTAAGACGAATTAACGTGGTAAACCACCTCTCTCGAAAGGCTCAGACGATCGGCGGAAAAACTAACGGTTTACATCTAGACCCCTTATACATGAGGCAATTGTAACACGCTCGCGAGTTTCTATCGTGGTAGGCGCAATGTAACCGCTTTACATTGACGCATGTATAAGGGGCTAGTGTAATTTCTATCTGGTGTCCAGTTGAGCGCTTTTACACACACACCCACACAGCACAGTGATGACAGCCTTTCTCTCTCTCTCTGTCTTTTACACACACACACACACACACACACACACACACACACACACACACACACACACACACACACACACACACACACACACACACACACACACACACACACACACACACACACACACACACACACACACAGCACAGCAGTAATGACAGCCTTTCTCACACACACACACACACACACACACACACACACACACACACACACACACACACACACACACACACACACACACACACACACACACACACACACACACACACACACACACACACACACACACACATACTAATCCAAATGAAAACATAAGGGTCTCAGAAAACCTTGCATCTAAGGTGTAATGTTTTTTGTTTGTGTTAGGGTGTTGTTTGTGAATGATCTTCTGGGATCAGCTATATGCCTCCAACTGTGAAAAATACATTTTCCTTTCTTGCTCTTTTCTCACCTCTGCCAGGATCTTCTGTTTCCTACACACATTCTTCAGTTTTTCACACACACACACACACACACACACACACACACACACACACACACACACACACACACACGCACACACACACACACGCACACAGCTGAAATTCCTGACAGAGAAAGAGAGGAAAATGAAAAAACACTATCGGGAAGTGAGAACCTGGATATCCAACCAAAGCCCAGATACTTCCCTCTCTTTGGTGTCTGTCATGCTGTCAGTATGTGATTGTTAAGAATTAAACTCTTGTATTGGTGTTTTTGGATGTGTGTGGATGTGCGTATGGTACGTGTTCATGTATTCATGCATTTATTTCACACTGCTGTTTTGTGCAGCTCAGTTAGTGTATGTATGGATGTGTATGCATATGCATGCACATGCCTCTGTGCGTATCTGTGTGTGTATGTGTGTGTGTGTGTATGTGAGTGTGTGTGTGTGTGTGTGTGTGTGTGTGTGTGTGTGTGTGTGTGTGTGTGTGTGAATGTTTGCATAGTGTGTTAGGTTTGGATTAGCTGGCAGGAGGTGACTGTACCGTCTGCCTGCTGTGGAGGTGACTTTGGCTTGACAAACAGTTTGCTCAGGTTCTACACTTCAGTTTGTGTGTGTGTGTGTGTGTGTGTGTGTGTGTGTGTGTGTGTGTGTGTGTGTGTGTGTGTGTGTGTGTGTGTGTGTGTGTGTGTGTGTGTGTGTGTCCATGTCTGTGTGTGTGTGACGAAAGAGTTTGTGTGTATGTGTATGGATGGCCGAGGGGTGGGAGGTGTCTGCGGAGGTGACTTTGGTGACTTTGATCTACACTCTGGCTGTGGCCATCAGACTGTGGGTGATTTATGGCGGGGATGAGAAATGATTTCCAGTTTAATCTGAGCGTGACAGGAGCCTCATTCATTGCCCTGTCAGCGCTGGCTGGCTCTAAGAGGAGGTCTGGATAAAGGGATGGTGTTCGTGGGTGGTGTTTGTGTGTGTGTGTGTGTGTGTGTGTGTGTGTGGCGTTTGCGAAGCCTGAAAGAATATCCTTAGAGGTGTGCTGAGCTGCCCCAGTGTAATCATCTCACCCGGATCACACATACACTCTGTCACACAGCCCCCCTCCAGGCGCACACATACAAACAAACACAAACACACACACACACACACACACACACACACACACACACACACATTTTATCAGCTCAGACCAAAGTGCACCTGTGTGTGTGAGAGCTGTAGCTAAAGTATGATCTTCGGTGTGTGTAATGTCATCATATCAGTTATCACACACACGCACACTCACTCCCTCACCTCACTAACACACACTGTGGCACTAGCGATCATATCATCTTTCACAAATTGGTAATTGCCAGGAAGCCTCTTATCAAATAAGTCATCAAATCAAATCATACTAATGCCAATACCATTAGAGCAGTAGTACCACTACAAATGCACTATTTCCACGCTGAAATGCCTGACATGAAGCACTATGGTGGACCTTCCAAGACCTTTGCCCAGGTGTACTGATAGTGTTAAGTACGTTTTTGTTTACACAGAGTGAAAAAGCAGGGCCCTTAATGACGGATTCCTGAGAGAAGCTGGATGGAGGTTGATCTAAATGGACAAGATGCCCTTAATGTAGCTCTTCTTTGAACCGCTAAAAACCGACAGAGCTAGTTATAGTTACAGCATTTAGCAGACGCTTTGGTCCAAAGAGAACTACCAACATCCTGTACTCCCCCTGTCCTATCACAAAGTTTAACGTCACTGAAAGTTTGGGTGGTTGGGAAACAACCTGTCAGGACCATTCCCAGTGTTTGTCAGGTACCACACACCAAACAGATGGTATCTTTCTGTCTGTGGCTTCCCAGCTACGCCACCCTAACTACTTCAACAGGGACCTCTGACCTGACCCAGCTAGATTTTCTTTAAGCTGCCCTGTCAGAGGAGATACAGTTAGCAAGAGCCCACTCACACACCACCCCCATTTCAGACTCTATTTGCAGCCTTTGTCAGAGACAGAGATGGGGAGATACTGTTGCAGAGATACTCTCCACAAATCCATACCTTAGAAGACAAGCTAGAAAACCGCTGTCAGAAGACAATGCTCAAAAGTTTACTTGAACACGATACATACCAATTCAAAAAGAAACCTAGAAATCAGTTTCAGTGGTGCAGAAAATAGTACAGTACAACAATTCTTAATAACAAAACTGTTTAAATGTAAACAGTAACAATCTTAGCCACATGAGCAAAATCTCTGCTGCTGACAGGGGTCATGCTGGAGTAAGGGGTTGTCTTCTGGCTTCTTCTGTCGCCGTCCTTCTCCGGTTCCCCTGAACTCCTTTGTGCTTGAATTTTTGTGTAGTACAGCCTGGCCTGATACAACCAACTGGTTCCTTGGCCAGGTCTTCTCCATCCATGTTTGGATGTTCATGAATATGTGTATTGTCATGGAAAATATACAGCCGCGGAAAAAATTAAGAGACCACTTCAAAATTATCAGTTTCTCTGGTTTTACTATTTATTGGTATGTGTTAAAGTAAAATGTACATTTTAGTTTTATTCTATAACCTACTGGCAACATTCCTACCAAATTTCAAATAAAAATATTGTCATTTAGATCATTTATTTGCAGAAAAATGACAATTGGTCAAAATAGCAAAAAAGATGCAGTGTCTTCAGATCTCGAATAATGCAAAGAAAACAAGCTCATATTCATTTTTAAACTACACAATACTAATGCTTTGACTTAGGAAGAGTTCAGAAATCAATATTTGGTGGAATAACCTTGATTTAAAATCACAACTTTCATGTGTCTTGGCATGCTCTCCACCAGTCTTTCACATTGCCGTTGGGTGACTTTATGCTACTCCTGGCGCAAGAATTCAAGCAGCTCGGCTTCTTTTCATGGCTTGTGACCATCCATCTTCCTCTTGATCACATTTCAGAGTTTTTTTTATGGGATTCAGGTCTCGAAATTGGGCTGGCCATGACAGGGTCCTGATCTGGTGATACTCCATCCACACCTTTAAGGGCCTGGCTGTGTGGCATGGAGCATTGCCCTGCTGGAAAAAACACTTCTCAGAGTTGGGGAACATTGTCAGAGCAAAAGGAAGCAAGTTTTTCTTCCGGGATAACGTTGTACTTTGCCTGGCTGAGGTTTGTAAAAGACCATAAGGATTGAACCAAAGCCGACTGGAGGGTCTCCTAGTTTGTCTTCTCTGATGAGTCCAATTTCACAGTAGGTGCAAGACTCTGTGGCTTGTAGGCCTCTCCAGGTCTCCCTCTAACCATCAGACGACCATGTGTTGGGCAAAGCTGAAAATTGGACTCATCAGAGAAGACGAACTAGGAGACCTTCCAGTCCGCTTTGGTTCAATCCTTATGGTTTTTTACAAACCTCAGCCAGGCAAAGTACAACGTTGTCCCGGAAGAAAAACTTGCTTCCTTTTGCTCTGACAATGTTCCCCAACTCTGAGAAGTGTTTTTTCCAGCAGGGCAATGCTCCATGCCACACAGCCAGGCCAGTAAAGGTGTGGATGGAGTATCACCAGATCAGGACCCTGTCATGGCCAGCCCAATTTCGAGACCTGAATCCCATAAAAAAAACTCTGAAATGTGATCAAGAGGAAGATGGATGGTCACAAGCCATGAAAAGAAGCCAAGCTGCTTGAATTCTTGCGCCAGGAGTAGCATAAAGTCACCCAACGGCAATGTGAAAGACTGGTGGAGAGCATGCCAAGACACATGAAAGTTGTGATTTTAAATCAAGGTTATTCCACCAAATATTGATTTCTGAACTCTTCCTAAGTTAAAGCATTAGTATTGTGTAGTTTAAAAATGAATATGAGCTTGTTTTCTTTGCATTATTCGAGATCTGAAGACACTGTATCTTTTTTGCTATTTTGACCAATTGTCATTTTTCTGCAAATAAATGATCTAAATGACAATATTTTTATTTGAAATTTGGTAGGAATGTTGCCAGTAGGTTATAGAATATAACTAAAATGTACATTTTACTTTAACACATACCAATAAATAGTAAAACCAGAGAAACTGATCATTTTGAAGTGGTCTCTTAATTTTTTCCGCGGCTGTATATTCTGTGTTGGCACATGACAGTCAGACAATTTATGAAATGTCCTTTGTGTGAGACATATGTGTAGGCATAACATTTAGGCCTCACTCGGAGCAGAATCCCAGTTGCCATTGTGGTTTTGTGGAACCGGAATTATTCATTGACCAGAATTATTATTTCAACCGTAAACATCACTTTCTATCAGTATGTAGACAACTGGGTCTCATATTGTGGGTGTAATATTCTCATCTCTTCACCTGGATGGCTCTATAAGACAAAATGTCACATTCGGTTGACTGCATGGCCAGGGATGTGCCCAAACTTGACTTTCACCTTTGACCTGTCATCTGTCAACTCTCTCGCCATCCTTCCAATGTAGCTGATGAGAAAGAATCCTCCGGAGGCCTCAAGGCGGAAAATGAGCCTGAGAGTAAACTATGCTTCAGCAGCTGAAACCAAAGCAGCACCTTTCTCTTTATTCTCAAGGACACTTTGACACACAGCCAGCAGCACAAAGGATTGACCCTGGAAACACCTGGTTGCCAGGCAACCACAACTTTCTGAGCAGCTGTCAATCGGTTTAATTTACTTATAAGCTGATCTCAGATGAAAAGCAGTTGAGATTTCCAGCTTGAATGGCATTTAGTTTTAAAAAGAACTGCATGTTGAACAATCATTTGCATGAATATGCTTTGGCATATTCATGCAAATGATTATGTACGATTTTCTGCTGTATCATGTTGATCAAAATTAATTATACTGGTTCTCTCTTGAATAGTCTTCTTTACTTTGAAATTGGAAATTCAACTTCCGATTACAACTGGAATGCACAAATAGTTCATTTCAGAAGTCATTACATGCAAAACTGTTTTTCATAACTTGTCAAGCATATTTCATACATTTTATTAGACTTTTTTGGTAAATGTCTCCTGGATTCATGAATTGCTCTCGGGTAAATCTTGACTTTCACTTATGAAGGGGAATCTGTAAAGCATTAGATCAACCAATGATCAACCAGTTATCTTAAATATCCCAGAGGTGCATCTCATGAACCTTCAATTGGAGAGCAGACAGAGCACAACACAGAGTTAACTGTGGAAATGAATGGGGTCAAGTAAGGCTGTGTGATGGAAGAGTAAACAGGCCAAACAGAGGAAGAGGAATGAACCTCTTGACCTATGAGATAAGGGCCACAGCTGTGGATCGTATTTTCAATCATGGCCTTACAGTGGCTGGGGCTGGTCAAAGGGTGCAGCAAAGGATGTTGGGAGAACAACTGTGTCCTGTAATCCCCACACAGGGCTGCATGTACAGCTCTGCCTAAGGGATAGGGATGAGAACCGATAAGATTTTAACGATTCCGGTTCCTTATCGATTCCTGCTTATCGAACCGATTCCTTATCGATTCTCTTAACGATTCTTATAATTGGGTATGGGGTGAAAAAAGAGCACAAACAGGTTTTTTACATTAATGTTCTATTATATAAATTTTTAGAATGTTTACATACACATTTAAATAAAACTTACATAACTTAAATAAAATGTGTTCTGTTATAACAATGCTCCTTCCTTTTGTAAAAGGGTATATTATTAACTGAGCTGCCAAAAAAATTTAACTAGCAGTGGCAAAGACTATTTACAATTTTTGTGCAGAAAAATGTGCATGTCTGCCTTCTCTGGGAGGATACGCGATCGCTCAGGGCTAATTGTGTCTCCAGCTTGACTGTATATTTTCTTGTAGGTTGCTTGGTTGTATTGCTAATAGCGAACTATTATGCTTAACGCTTCTAATAGCAATGTAGAGTCCACTACAAACACAATAACGTACTGAAACATACTTACTTGTATCATGTACAAACTAGGCACTCAGTATATTTAACACTTAGCTATTGCTGCCACTGAATTGGCTACGAGAAACTTATCAATATCGAACTGTCAAACTGAGGGAGCTGCACGCGTTATTATTAACGGAGTCTTTTGTACAGCCTTACCCTACCCTAGAACCAACAGAGGGGAGGCAAGCACTGCCCCTGCCTCTAGCCAACGTCTGAAAATAGAAGATTCTACAGTTAAGCTAGCCTAGTTATGTAAGTTATATATAATATATGACAATGTCCAACATCGCCCATTCTGTTAAGCAATTCAATGCTAAGTTTAGTTATGGTTAACACGAAAACGCAAACGTTTGCTGATAACACACGAGTAACACCGTTATGACTTATGATAAAACATTTTGAGGAGTTTACCTTGGCAAGTTAGGGATGAAGCGCCGACGTTAGTTGAGCTGCTGCTGGCATCGAAAACATGACATTCTTGTAATTTTATACCATGTGTGCTCAAGTGCTTATTCATGGTAGATGTACTTCCTCCCTTTGAGGAAATACATTTTTTACAGAGGTTACAAGTGACCGTGTTTGCATCCGTTCGGGTGAAATAAAGCCACACTTTAGATCGCTTCTGTCGAGTTGCCATTTCTGCTGCGGTCTGATTATTATTAAGAGTTTGCGCATGCGCAAACGGCACATAGACCCGTTAACAGACCCGGTTATGAATTTGGCTAACGATTCCAAAGATTCGGCTCATTGGGAACCGGTTCTAAACAAGACCCGGTTCTCGGTTCCCATCCCTACTAAGGGATGTTTCCTATCTTTACATTTCTACGTTTTATTTTTCCCTTTGAGCTCTACAGTGCTGAAAAACAATCATGTCTGTGTTTTCTGTATCGCAAAGACATGGTCTGTCAAGAAATGACAGGAGAAACAGTGAAAGTATAAATGTGAATCCTGTCCAATCTCTTGCAATCAATCTCCCAGATACAATAATGTGTAACTTTGGACTGTTGAAAGTGATTTGTGCCATACGGAAAAGTGCAGCATTTTAAATCATTGTCAAAGCCTAAGCTATAGTTAATATCATAAAATAGTACACTATTATATTGAGAACGTGACTAAGCATTTTGACAATGAACAATGACGCAAGGACACAAATATTTACTTTAGCAAGTTACAGGCTTTTGCAGGCAATCCATTGTCCGTTGCTGATTGTACAAATTGTTTTCGAAAAATGCACTGTTTTGCAAATTATTTGAGAAATGTACCAAAGTGACTGGCTGATTCATAGAAAGACACCATCAACAGGTTAATCAAGAAAAGTAGTCATGTTTGGTCTATTGGTCAAAAGCCCCTTACAAAACCACTCCACCTAGCTACATGTGTCCATTTTAGTGTGGTGTATGGTTTAGTGTGGTGTAGGTTTTAGTATGCTGTATATATACTATGTAAGAATCAACATATATGAAGTTTAAATACTTTTTTGTCATATGATCATCAATGCCTGATACACTTATGCTTGTTATGTCTCACGCATCAGGGACATGAGGACACAAAAAAAGAATCCTTTGTGGTGAGCCCTGTGCAGGGAAATGGAAAAGAACCGAGCCCATCAAACACTTTAAACGACCATCAACAGAGCAGCACAAACAACCTCTGCAGAAATCGACCGCAGGACCTGAAAGCTCCAAGGCTTCAGACAGAGGCAGCTGACACTCCACTCTCTTGAGTGAAGCAGCTTTGAGGATGGGCAGCATCTGGCCTCGAACTGCTGTGTGAAAAGGAATCTTGATGAGAAGAGACCCGATCTAATCTGATCTTACAACAGAAACCACCACCAGGAGCTCCAGAGCAAAATCTGCAACAGGTTATGCCTAGAAAAGGGTGTACCGCCATCACTGCCACCTTAAAGAGCCTTTTCTTCTATTGTTTTAACTCTCAATGAAACAGGCATGTCTCTGTGTGTGTGTGTGAGAGAGAGAGAGATATAGAGAAAGGTAAGGAGAGTGAGAAAGAGGGGGAGAGAGAGAGAGGGGAAGAGGGAGTGGGAGGGAGTGCATAATGACTGTTTGAGGTTTCAGCCAGCAAGCAGTAAGAGAGAGAGAGAGAGAGAGAGAGACTGTGTGTAAAGCTGAAGGGGGCAAGCAGCCCCACTGCTCTTTTATTTTATCACTGGGCAGCCCTCTGTATGAGATGTGTGTGTAGCTATATTGTACATCATTGGGCAGCCCTCTGCTGTGTGTGTCTGTGTAGCTGTATTATGATGACTAGATGGCCCTGTGTATAGTGTGTGTGTGTGTGTGTGTGTGTGTGTGTGTCTGTGTGTGTGTAGCTGTATTATGATGACTAGACGGCCCTGTGTATATTGTGTGTGTGTGTGTGTGTGTGTGTGTGTGTGTGTGTGTGTGTGTGTGTTTGTATGTGTGTGTGTATAGCTGTATTATGATAACTAGACGGCCTGTGTATAGGATGTGGCTGGGTGCTGAGGGCCCTTTGAGTCATTGGGGTCGTGGCCTACAGACCTCTGACTAACCATTTAATCTTGACTGCAACCACTCAGCACTGGCAGACACACCCCACACTACCACAATGACCAGCGGGTCAGCAGCTAATGGCCGTAATGAAAAAACAGTCGTCTGGATCCTTCAAGAGATGAGAGTTATTATTAGCAAGTTCCATTATAGAACAGTCGTACCATAGGTGAAGCAACAAAACCATCAAGTAGAAGCCACAGACCATGACCAATGTTGAGAATGGCAGGTGATATGGCCCTGCCCAGCTCTTCTCTCTGATTTCTTGGTCTTTCTCTCTAACCAATTATAAGTAGTCAGATACACGCTAAGAATGGAGGTTTATTGGAACTATAGTGGACCCATGGGAAAGGACAAAAAAAAAAAACATAATTCAACATTTCCCTACATGGTAAGCTGAGATGTTGGCCTGATACACAGCTTTCTTCAAAAGCTTCAGGTAAAAACTGTTTTTTTTTGTCCTTTTTGTTCATTGATTACAAGTAGCAAGCTATGACCTCCAAATTGAATTCCAGACCCATTGAAGTATTGACCTGCATTAGGACATAGTTTGAATGTACCTACTGTTGAATGGATATTTTCATTCTGACCTATAAGAGGAGAAATAAAAAAAAATCACTCACACAAACCCAGTGCTTCAATTGTAATTTTGACTCGCTATGTGCTATGAATGTCGATTCTCTAGCAAAGCCAAGATGCCACCGCACTGCCCCCCACCCCCAACCTTCATCCGAATTTCCATTTGAAAAGGGCTGAGCAGGCTTGGGGGTGACCAGGGGGAAATTGTGGAAAGAAAACCCCTCCTCCATGCCAAACACACACACACACACATACACTATCCTTCAGCTGTTCCCTTGCAGATTCTGATGCCATTTTGTAAGAAAAAAACGTCCCTTTGTGGAGCCTCAACAGCCTTAACTCAACTTAGAAGAAGTCTTCCTGAAACTCATCACCATGTGTTCTTCTGTCTGTCAGCTTGTACGGTACACCTGTATCTGATACACCAGCTCTCTGTAGATTATCCATTAATCTAGTTTCCGACTTATCTCTCTCTAGTTCTGGGTAAAGGAAGTCTGATACATCTCTCTCTCTCTCTCTCTTGCTCTCTGGTCTGCTTGTCTGTACAATAGTCTCTGCCTTTGGTATCTCTCCAATTCTCTGCATACTGTAGAACCTCTCAGGCACCTCTGTACATAACACATGTTCTCTGCTTTTATCTCTGACATACCACCCTAGTTGTCCTTACAGACATGCATATACAGTAGTAGTAGTGGGTATATAGCAGTCCCAGAGGTACGCATCCATTAATTCATTATCTTTCCTTCTTTCGCGTTTTCTTTCTTTCCTTCTTTCTGCTGTTTTTCTCCCTCACAACTTGTACTTCTTTCTTATCCTTTGGTTCTCTGTGACGCCTCTTCCTCTAGTTTAAACGACTGATTGCTTCCAAAGATTTTTTTTTCTCTGAGTACATATAAGCACATGCTGATCGACTGACAGGTTAATGTATGGAGTGGAGCTTTTAACAGGCCTCTCTCTCCAAAGCCTAATCATTAGCTCACTCACTTTATGGATCATCTTGTGTCAACACTGAAACTCAGTCAGCAGAAAGATTGCTGGCGTATTAAAACAGTTCAAAGAAACTGAGCAAAAAAAAATGTTTTAATAATATTACCCAGTGGGCCCAGCTCTAAATAATCTGTATGCGAGACACCCGTCACCCAAGCTCTTTGATGTATGACCAATATTAAACCATATTCCCGCAGTCAGCTATTCTACCGGCGGAGTCTTGGAGGCAGGGAGAAGTTGATTTCTCAGCTGAATTTCTCGTCTTATTTTTCTTGCAGGTTCATGGCCAGACTGGAGAGCTGCGTTGGTAGTGGCGTTGATCAGCGATGAAGTCACTGTCCTTTTTGCTCGTGTCTTATGCCGGAATCCCTTCTTCTCTTTCCTAACTCTGTTGTGTCCTTCTTTTTTTCACACTCTTCACCCCTCTCCTCTTCACTCTCTCCCTCCCTCTCCCTGTCTGTCTTCCATTCCTAGTCTCCTCCATTTTTTCACCTTTGTCTCTCTGACTCTCTACCTTCTTGTAGACTTCCTCTTTGCCCCTTTTCTTATCGTCTGTCCCCCCTCTTCCCTCTTGCACTCGCACTCCCTCTGCCTCTCCTCCTCCTCCTCCTCCTCTCCTCCCCCTCACCCCTCCTCATCATGGCAGAGTGGTATTTGGTATGCGGCTGCTGCTGAAAAGGCGGCCCACAGAATTGAACTCTTCAGTGTCAACAGCCTGGTCGCCATGGAGCTCTGCTCAGGGATGGGATGGGGGGTGGGGGTTGGGGTGAGGGGATGTTAAACAGAGCCCTGTGAGATGTTTGCTCTTCTCTCTGCTTTTGACTGCAGTCTTCTGTGTAAGTTTCCTCTGACTGTCTGTTTCAGAAGAGGTCTCCCTGTGTGTTTGCGCTCTCTCTCTTCTTCCCTCCCTCCCTCCCTCCCTCTCTCTCTCTCTCTCTCCTGCCTTCTATCTGTTTCAGATGAGGTCTTCCTTTGTGTTTGCTCTCCTCTCTCTCTCTCTTTCTTTCTCTCTCTCCCTCCCCTCTCTCTCTCTCCCTGCTTCAATGGCAGCCTCAGCTGCAGTCTCTCTGCAGCATATTTCCTCTTCTCCCCATTTAAGCTGCTGTCTCTCGGCGTGTTTCCTCTTCTGTTTGTTTCAGCATCAGTCTCCCTCTGTGTGTCTCTTTCTCTCTGCTTCAGCTGCAGTCGTCTTAACATGTCATCTCTCTGCCTCAGTTGTGGTGTGTTTGTTCTTCTATCAGCTAAAGCTGCCTCCCTCTGTGTGTGTGTGTGTGTAGTTGTGTGTGTGTCCTCACCACAACATGAAGACACGGAAAAACACCCAAACAAAACATGTCAGTAAAATGGAATAATATGTCCTCACCCCTCGTAAGTCATTCACTGTGGACAGGGGTAGGCGTGTGTGTGTGTGCCCTGCTTGATGGGGAGGGATGGAGGGGTGATGCTGACTCCAGCAGTTTTGGAGCAGTTTCACACAGACCTCAGTGGTCACGTTGGACCCACGCGTCCAGCCTGGATGCTTCGGAGTAGCTGTGCCCAGCAACAATAAACAACAGCCAAACTAACCAACCAGCCGACCAGTCAAACAAAGACAACACCATCACCCACTTCCAGAAAGAGTTACAGTCAATGTCCTGGGTGGTTGGTTTTGCTGACAACAGGAGTTTTCTTTGCTCACTACTTCTGTTACATAGCATTCTATTCTAGTCTTGCACAGACTCAAAAGTTTGTGGATTCAAAGTTTATGCTAAGTTGGTATTATTATGCGTCACCAAAACAAACAATAATGTGAACTTTCATCCTGTGACTTTGCATTCATGAAGCATAAAAACATCTCTGTTGAGGCCCCCAAGTACGAAACATATCTGCTGCTTCTTCACCTACCGGCCATTCAGCATACCAGGATACACCCTCTCATGCACTAGACTGCCACAGGAAATACTGTTAAGATTTAGCTGACAGCTATAATGTCATGTAAGTGCATTTGCAAGACTCTTCTTCTTCGTTCACTACTCCCCCCTCTCTCTTTTCTCTCTCTTTCTTTCTCCCCCAGAAGAGTGGAGGCATGTGGATGAAGTCATCCATGTGCTGCAAGAGAGGGAGGGTGAGCGCCTGCCACTCTTTTTCATCCTTTGTTTTGTCTCTCCAGCAGCATTTGAGCTCTCTCAATCTATCTCCCCCTCTTTATCTCCCTCTCTCCCTCCATCTCTCTTTCTCTGTGTGTGTGATAGAGCCCCCTCCCCTTCTCTGTTTGAGGTTGTCTTTCTCCTCCTGAGCTGACCCGCTGAGCAGTAATGAAAAAGTGCAGATGATCAGCAGCCGAAGCCTCCAAAAGCCGCTTGCCTGCAGGTGCACCAATCACAGCCAGGCTTTCATCTCCCATCCAATGAGCTGCTTCGGAAAGCCTGCCAGCAAGCCGATGGAGCACAAACTCATTTAGGGAGCAATCAGTGGTGGGTGACAGCTGAGCTTTGCACAGCCAATACCCCCCCCCCCTATTCCCTCACCCCATCTCTTTCTTCCTCATTACATTTTTCTTCCTCTAGCCGTCTCTCCAGCGAGCGCTTCACTTCGAAGACCCCATCCCACTATTTATCCCCTCTCTCTGCCTTTTTAACCCCTTTTAACCAAATACAGTTGACAGAGCATGTTTTGTTCTTTCCCATTTAACCAATTAGGATTGACCTTGAATGCTTCATTTGATTTTGAATCTGGCTCTTTTTCTACATGCTGAGTCAGCTGGATTCGATTATAGACAATTCGATACGATCTTGAAAGGCCCCCCCCCCCCGGACAACAGGACTTCACTGGTGCAAGAACACCAATACAATTGGTCAAGGAGAGCAGACCTACAACATGTCCATGCCCCAACTCCCACATCACATGACCTAAATTCACTGCACCGGTCATGTCACACAACCACACCACACACACACACACACACACCACACACACACACACACACACACACACACACACACACGCAATTCACATCACACAGACACACTGCACCAGTCCTTACATATCCCTGCATCCACTTCATAGTCACGAAACAGAACCAGGGTTCCAGGCTCAAACATACACATTTGTTACTCATTTTATGACATTTCCAATGGCCACACAGCTGTGTAAAAAAGATGGATGGTTGAGACTTACAGGAATCGAGTCATGATCCCATCTTTCTCTCTGTCACTCCTGCACCAATCAATACACCTCCCTCCACCCCACACATACAGACCCACACCACCACCACCATCATTTTGCAGTAATGGAACCGCCTCTAAAAACTAGCCTATTCAGCAAATCTGGCCCACAAGATCAATTAGAAAATAAATAGAGAAAGGGCAGGAGAAGGAGGGAAGAGAGCGAAAAGACAGGAAAAGACAGACGTGAGGAGAGAAAGGATGCAGAGGGAGAGGGTGAAAGAAAGGACAAAACAGTCAAAGAGAGAATGCGAGGAGGGGTGACAGACAGAGAGGGAGGGGGAGGGAGGTCTCAGCCGCAGGTGAAATATGATGAGATGCTGATGAGGCAAGAATGGAGGTGAGTGTTTGTGTGTGTATGCGTGTGTGTGATCCTCTCTAGCAGGACAGCAAATGGATGATGGAACCTGCCACTAGTCTCTGCCGGAAAGTAGGTGTGTGTGTGTGTGTGTGTGTGTGTGTGTGTGGTGTGTGTGTGTGTGTGTGTGTGTGTGTAAAGCCTTCTAAATGGAAATCTGTTTTGTGGCCTTTTTAGTTACCCCTTCTTCTCTTATTCCCTTTTCTTTTCGGCCCACTTAATTTCTTCCCTTTTCTTTTGTGACCCAACTTCTCACCCTGTCTGTTCTCCTCCCCTCCCCGTCTTCTTTTTTTCTCTCTCTCTCTTCTCATCTCCCCCTATCCTCCTCAGAGCACTGTGCACTGCGTGTGGAGGGAGATTAGGGACCTCACCAGACAACAGGATCAACTCGGGAACAATTGACAACCTGCAGGCATCGTGATGAGCTGAACAATGTCGGCTACAGCCTGAGAAACAACCCAAATGTGCAACGGACTCATCACTTTCCAGCCGTCTGCTTCCCGTTACTATAGCAACAGATGGACTGGTCTCAATAATAATAATAGACTGATATGGCTATTAGCAGTAAACTGCCGTGAGTCACTTTGAAAAAAGTGTTTGGTGAATAAAAAAAAGAAATGCAATCATAGGATGTAAGACATGCTGACATTTGTGAAGTCACTTTTTTTACCTGGTAGTCACAATGCTGCCTTTGTTATTTTCTGTCCATAGCCAAGGGCATGCTTGGAAAAACTGGGAATCCCCTACAGTGGGGCTTACTTGCTGTATTCTTTATATCATTGAACTGTCTGCCAGGCCTCTCTATCTCACTCTCTCTGTATTTAAAGGAGTATCCGGTCAGTAATCTTTCACCATCTGACCATCTGCAGCCCTGGAGCTGAGGGTCACCACAGAGCGCACTTACACATCCTGTTAGCCCTTCAGTGGCTGTGGTATGTAACTTAAATGAAGAGAGGCGATTGTAAGTCAATGAAATGGAAACATAACGAGACAGGCATACATAAACAGTGCTGTAGTAATTACATTGAAAATGACTCATTTTCACTCAGGGACAATTTAATGGGGAAGAGAACTTAGACTGCTGAGATGAGTGCAATGTCTTCGGCAATGCGGCTCCACATCTGACACATAGGCAGGCAGTGTGGGAGCTATACTCAGACCATAGGCCTAGTCAAATCCCTGGGCTCTTTCAGACCTCCTCGTCACATGAACAAACACAACACATACTGTCTGTTCCTATTTCAGATATTTTTCTTCAAATGGTCATACTAATAATGTGTTTTTAATTGAGAGAAAGAGCAAAACGACATGCGTGCACTGAGATTTGGCCTCTAAATTGGAGTGAGAATGTGTGAGAAAAGAGAGAGAGAGAGAGTACAGCGGAAAGGATAAAGGGCATATTGAATAAGAGATAGCACTAGAAGGAGAGGAGAGAAAAGGATAGAGATGAAAAGACAGCACAGAAAGAAAAGTTGGACAGCATATCCATGGCAACAGTTACATCAACTACCAACACCAACTGACCTGCATAGGGGGGGACTTTAACCTTGACTTAATAGCAAAGTTCACTCTCTTCTGGGTCAGCCTATTGTGTACAGAGTAAACACTCTAGACAAACCAGCTTGGCGTACAGTAAATGTTATTTATTAAGGTGGTTTGGTTTGGTCGAATGTACAGTCCAGAAAACAACACAGATAAATAAAGCCTTGTTACAAAAAGCTTCAATCAAAAACACAAAAATCCATATTTAATACTTCATAATTTATTTTTTACATGACAACTATTTACAAAAGCTTTTTTATTTTTGCCCTTTTTTTTGTACAAAAAATAGGATGAACCTGTACCTTTTTGCTTTTAGAAACAATCATTTCAAATTGTGTGAAGCAGAGGTAGAAATTCTCAACCCCACACAATGAGACACATAGAACTATAGTGCACTCAATATTTAGCATACATGTTTCCTAGAAAAAAATGTCATGGTGCTTCACTTAGGTTCATTTCCGTGGAGTATCAAGATCGTGTTTTATTCAAGCTTGTTGAAAAAAGGCAGTTTCCTAAATAAAGAAAAGATATGGCAAACATTCCATCTCTAAGGCGAACAGGAAGACATGAAGGTGGATTTAAACTCAGTGTTTGAGTTTCTGATTATCCAGAGGGTAGGAATGCTGTGATTCCATTAAAGCCAGGGGATTAAAAAAATAGAATTTAATTAACATTACCTAAAAGGACAATTCCCTTTCAGATGACTGCAGTCTTTCTCTCTTTTTCCCTTCATGAATTCTCTTTTCTTCCTGCCTCTTTCTTTCTTTTTCCCCATCTCTAAATCTGCTCACACTGATGATCAGAGGAAGACGTCTGCAGTGTCCTCTGTTGGTGAAAGAGCAGAACTGCCCCCCCCCCCCCCAAACCAACCATCCAGCTGATCCTGGATCTGCTTCTGAGGCTGTACTTCCTGAGAAGAGGCTGGCACCTTCTGATTGCAGCACAGCTGGATGGCTTAATTTCTCTTCACTGACCCCCCCACCCCACCCCACCCCACCATGGGGTCTGCCGCTCATGAATCACAGTCTGCCTCCATGACAGGAAGGAAATAAATCCATACAAGGGCCCAGCACTGATCCCTGCAGTACTGCAGGGCATCGCCTTTCCACACACGCAAATAATAATAATTAAAAAAAAAGAGTAAATTAAAATAACGGCCTGAGGAAAAAAAGGAATTACAGAAATGGAGAAAGCATTTACTACATTTCCCCACTGACATCTGTGCAGTGGCCTCTACCTTCTCAAACTGGGCCTGGCCTGCAGGCCGGGGATCTTGGGATGTGTGCTCAAAGACTTCTGGGGGTAAAGGTCATGAAAGTGCGCCAGTCTGAGTACAGGGCGAAGGGCAAAGGGCACACAGAACTGGAAACCGAACCGTTTTTTCTGTCCATGTGTCTTTGGTTTGATTTTTGCAAATCAGCATGATAACACTTCCGCAGCTCTCTGTACAGGACAACATCATGATGTCAAAACTCCTTGCAGATATGTCCTAATCTGATAGCACCTCACTGAAAATACACTATGTGAAAACACTTATTCCGCAAAGACAGTACCAGAATTAGACATTTGGGATATTATTTAATATGGGGAAGCTAGCTCCGCATTTCATTAAAACTTTTCATGTTACAAATTACATGATTTAGAACAAAACAAAAAAAAATACAAACTAGGTCTCAAAGTCAAAATTGTCTCTGTGTTAGATTCTTACCTAGTGGAGTTGATGGGATTGTCCCTCATTCCTGGAGGACAGTTTTCACTGTGTGCTAATAAAGTGCTCAAAACGTGTTGAAAAACTGCATTAAGGCTGGCAGTTAAGTTAAAATAAGGCTAAAAGGACTGGTGTGTTTCCAAAACAGGGAGGAGAAATATAAACTAAAGCATAGCTGAAGAAGACTCCCTTGTGTGTGTGTGTATGTGTGTGTGTGTGTGTGTAGGCGTATAACTCTTTCTTGTAGCTCTCTCACACTGACTCACTTTCTCTTTTCAGTCTGTCACTTTACAACCTCTTCATTCATGGGTTTGTAACTATCACATCTTTCTTTTTGCTTGTTTACATGTCCGTTTCTGTCTCATCAAAAGTGTGTGTGTGTGTGTGTGTGTGTGTGTGTGTGTGTGTGTGTGCTTGAGTTTTTGGCCTCCTTGTGGCCCATTTCTCCATCGCATTCCTCAGGTTTCTACTTCATCCCAAGCAAACGCAGGACTTAAAACCGCAATGTGCATTCACACACACAGAAGCCCTACAGGGACAGACAGCTGTCCCCAAGAGACACTGCCCCCCCCAACCCCCCGTCTGTCTTAGGGACACTAATGAGACTAATTAGGCCTTCATGTCCTCTGAGACACCTCTAATCACTCTTAGAGGGACCAACACAAAAAGCAACATGGCAGCCATGAGAGGCAGGTGTCACAGGGGAGGATCTCTGATGCTGAGACGGACCTTGTGTCATCTTCATCTGTTCTCTATCCTCTTCCTCGTGATGAAGATCCCAAGACAGGCGCTTTTCTCCGGTCCTTCCTATACGGACAGCAGCACACCGCCAACTCCAATCCAATCCAATGCAAATCAAAGCAACCATCTCCACACACTCTTCAGCAGTCCACTCTAAAAGGATCCAGAGTGGTTGTCAGGCTGCACCTGTGAGTGTGTATGTGTGTGTGTGTGTGTGTGTGTGCGTGTGCGTGCGTGCGTGCGTTTGGTTGTCTTGAGTTCAGTGCATTAATAAATGCGGGAATCCCTTGGCAGGACACAACCGGAATCCCAGACCGTTAGGTGCAATCGTGTGGGGCTTGCAGGGCTGATCCTGAGAGAGGGGGGTTGTGGGACATTCTAGGAAATGGATGATTGGAGAGAACTTCAGCAGAAGAAAACCTCTCCATACGCAGGGGCCTCAGGGGCTTCAGTGCTAGGAGTGTCTGAGGAGAGAGAAAAAGTCATAAGAACACCAGCAGTACCACCATACAATACAAACATAACACTGCAGTCTACAATACAATACAATACTATCATAACACTGTAGTCTACAATACACTACTAACATAACAGTACAGTCTGCCATACAATACTAACATACAGTACTAACATAACACTGTCTACCACACTATACTACCATGCTACCCTGCTTCAATACACTACCCTACCATACCCTACCACCCTAACGGAGCAGGATTTGTTTTTGAGAGTTTTTGTTTCTGTACATTCTGTAGGTTGTAACATCTCCATCCTTTGTGTGTGTGTGTGTGTGTGTGTGTGTGTGTGTGCATTCTTTCATACTCAATTCATTTTGATGGTTTATGGTCTGATAAAGAACACTTCTGTCAGTCCCACTAGCTTCCCAGGCTATTCAACATGTATTTGTGTGCTCTGGGTCAGAAACCCTAACAAGAACCTATTTTACAGCAAAGCATAGTCAAATATATCGTCGAAATACATACGTTGGGAAGCTATCTAGTTTTTTATCAGTGCCAAATGTGCTGATGTTGGTGTTTGCAAGGTGTTTCTGCTGGCTATTAGCTAGTTAGCGTGCTAGTTTAAGGCAAACTATGAAGAATGTAAATACATATTAGCGAACTCAGTGAACCGTAAAACTTCCAAGTAATACCAGCTGAAAAACTCACTCCTCCGTGCAGCCCTGAAATACTAATCTTCCTCATCCCACACACTCCACAACCCAAGTCCCCTGACACCTTGTCACCACATCTTCTCAAAAGAGCTTGCGTCTCCTCTAAAGCATTATGCTAAATGACAGCCAGGGTAATTACTACGTGCCTCATCGCAGCATCTCTGACAGTCACACGGAGTCTTTGTGCTGCGTGTCTACTTCAAATAATCCTCTTGTCATGAGAGCGCAGACACTGTTAAAGCCCGTTCCACCAGTGTGTCTGCATGCACTATGCCTTTGAAACAGCAGCAGCCCCAGCAGACCAGATGCCACCGAGTCAATCACCCTTGCATCCTCACACACCAATCAGCATCCACTCTCTAACACACACACACACACACACACACACACACACACACACACACACACACACAGCTGTTAGCCGATCTAACAACACGAGCCTAGATTGTGACACGCAGCTGTAATCTGATCTAAACATGCTGGATCAGTGTATATGTGTGTTTATGTATGCTTATAGGATAAGAGCAGCCCCTCACTCAGCTTAATTTATGGTGTGTGTTTGTGCCCTATGAGCTGATGGGGTGATGTGGTGATGCTACTAATACTGCTACAACTACTTTCAACATCACCATCACCAGTACCATCACCACCATCACTAGTACAATCACCACCACCACCACCACTACATGAAGTACATTGTAATAAAATCCTTTATTACTTCAAGTATTTAAAGATTGACCACAGGCAGTACGCTAATACTACTCCTACAACTAACCTAACCTTCTTGTATATTAAGCTTAATGATGATGGGTATTACTGTACAATAGTGTAGCTGGACAGAAAGTGGCAATGCAGATGATTGTGTTACCTGTGGGCTGACCTTTGCCCTTCTTCTTCTTCTTGTCCTTCTTGTCTTTGGGTTTGGTGAGCTGTAGCAGACGGCTGGGCATTTGGGGTGCTGGGGTGCTGGAGGAGGACGACGAGGAGGAGGAGAAGGGGTTCAGGTTCTTCCCTTTCCGCTTCTTCGAGTCCATCCTGGACATCAGGTCCTTGGCCGCGCCGGCAGTGGCTGGGGATGTGGAGTAGCAGGAGAGGTCACCGTCGACGCCGGGGATCCTGTCCAACGAGCCGGAGCTTTGGAACTTCATGGAGTCCTCCGAGGTGGTGGAGGGGGTCCTGTGCGGCTGACATAACTGGTCCTGAGAGAGAGATAGAGAGAAAGAGAGACAGAGAGAGAGAGAGAGAGAGAGAGAGAGGTCCGGTTGATTATAAGTACCTTGACTGGCTCAACTATAACACACAACTACAGTGTGCAGCTAGGCAACTCCATGTATAAAAGGCATGTGCTACTGAACATTGGCCTCAACACAACAATTACAAACAAGAAACAGAAAGTCCGGCAGCAAGCCAGAGGATTTAGGCTGCAGTGAAGCAGTGAAACATCACTCTCCATGACGTCCTCTGGAGCAGGTGCCGTGGAAAGTAATATTAATAATGATGAATAATTCATCTTTTCTTCTACAGCACCTTTCATCCACCAAGTACAAGTGAAAGTGCTTTATTTACAGGAATATATTATGTATGTGCAATAATAAATAGCATTAAATGAAATCACGAAAAGGAAACTGCACGAGTAAAAACAAGCAAGCAAGATTAATAATATAAAGTGATGAATGGCCACCAGAGAGAGGCCTGACTGCAGAGCAAAGACACTGACAAAGCAGTCTGTGTGTATGGATCTGGGCCTGCTCAGCACGGTGGCTACAGACCGCACAGTGTTTGTGCTAGAGACCTTTTACATTAATGTGAACAGGATGAGCTCCAGTATAGTAATGCTGATCCTGACATCACTGAGAGAAATGTGCCCCTATCTGAACCCCGTCATGGAGCCACAGGTTCTTTACACACACACACACACGCACACACACGCACGCACACACACTCACACAGAATGATCCTGACATTACTGAAAGAAATGTGCCCCTATATGAACCAGTCATGGAGCCAGAGGTTGTTGACACACACGCAAATGCACACACACACCCACACACACACACACACACACACAAACACGCACACACACACACGCACAGACACACACACACAGACACACACACGTACACAGAAAAGCCAGGAGAGAGTGCCCTGAGCAGAGCATTGAGGCAGGTGTAGTACACATCTTGTCTAAGGGCTGGACTAAGACGCAGCCTATCATAGGGTTAAAGCATTACATAAAGCACTTAACCTCCAGCACTGCACAGAGTCTCTGGGCTGTTACGTAAGCACAAAATAATACCAAAGCACACTTAGCCGGGGGATCATTACCAAAATGAAACAACAGTAGCACAGTATGAGCACAATGAAGCAGGACTAAGTCTCTTAAGCCCAAACACTGGGGAAAGGGGAAACGACGGTTGGAAAGGCTTTAGTGTCTGCAGCACAGCCGGTCCTTCCTGGTTGGATTTTCATCCACTTCCCACCCTACCCCTGTGGGTGTGCACACCCCCCCCCACTGAAATTGCCACAACATGCACAGCGCCATGACGACTGTAGCCGGGGGAGCCCGATGAGTGACGGTCGCAAGGTCTCCTGCACCTGCCGGACATGAGACGTCCTGACTGCAGGAGGGCTAGGAGCTTATGAGCAGGATGATGCGTCTACCTTCCTTATGAGCAGGATGATGCGCCTGCCTTCCTTAAGAGCAGGATGATGCGCCTGCCTTCCTTAAGAGCAGGATGATGCGCCTGCCTTCCTTAAGAAGAGGATGATGCGTCTGCCTTCCTTAAGAGCAGGATGATGCGTCTGCCTTCCTTGGCCTGTGACGATTAACAGACGCCAAGGCTCCCTTCCCTTTTACTGCGCAAATGGGGTACAAGGGCAAAAGTGGAACTGGAAAAGACTTTTCTTCTGGACTTCTTTTTATAACCCCTACATTGTTTCACCATCAGCTTTACACCAATCCACCAACATTGTACATACAGACAAACTTTGAAACTCTATTGATTTAAACTACTTTCCTAAAGGCATTCAATAGTTTGATATAAAGCAGAGCTTCAGAACTACCTAGAGGGCACATTTGTATGCGAGGCCAGATTGTCATCACTGGCATGCAGGCATGAGGAAAAGCAAGTGTCTGTGAAAGATAAACATCTGTCTGCTGACTGGTAATGTCGTGACTCGACAGCAGGGGTTGTTAACCCAGTTTCCCCTGAGGAGAGCGCTTAGTCACACAACACACACACACACACACACACACACACACACACACACACACACACACACACACACACACACACACACACACAAACACACACACACTCGCAGTCACGCACACAGATACACTCGCACAGACGCACACTGATGGCAGATCAGACCATCTGCACGATTACCACTGATAAACCTATAACCAGATTCAAACCCGCTGGGCCAGTGAATGTATGTGTGTGTGTGTGTGTGTGTGTGTGTGGAAGTGTGTGTGCGCGTGTGTGTCATTCCTTGATAGGGAGGTGTAAGAGTTGCCATGGCACTGGCAGATGTTTCTCCATTCTGTCAGTAATTCAAGACATTCTGTACAAAATTGCGCCATAACCATATAACAGACACACAATCAATCCCAACACACAATCAGGCCTTTGAACCACTCCAGGTGCTGAGTCTAAAGCAGGGGAGGCTGCCTTTTATGTTTATGGCCCAAGTAGACGGAACGCCCTGCCTGAGGCCCCACACCAAACACTTCTAAAGGTAGGTTAGAAGCCCTACTTCCGACTTTTCACAATAGTCTATGGCTAAGTTCTGAGTTTGTGTGTGTGTGTGTGTGTGTGTGTGTGTGTGTGTGTGTGTGTGTGTGTGTGTGTGTGTGTGTGTGGGTTTGTGTGTGTGTGTGTGTGTGTGCGCGTGGGGGGGAGGGTTGTTTTTGCATGTGTATATTTTACTATTTGCATTTCTGCACTGATTTTTGTGCATACTTATACTTATGCATATTTATCTTTGTAACTTTGACTTGTGATTTCACGATGATTGTGTTGCAACTGCAATGTCACTTTATGTGAAGCATAAAGTTTGACTTGATTGCACAACTAAAAGCGGCAGTCACACACCTGTGTGTTTTGCAGCATCTGCTCGCGGTCCTGCTCCAGACACGCCTGTGCGTCTCTCAGCTTCTCCCGCTCCCTCTGCACCTCCTCCTCCTGGTCCCGGAGCAGCTGGAGGTTCCTCTGGAGCTCTTCCTCCCTCTCCCGGAGCTGCCGCGTCTCCTGCTCCAGCTGCCGCCCGCCGGTGGCCGCCTCCTCCTCCTGCCGCCGAGCCCGCTGCTCCCGCTCCGCCAGCCCCCGCTCCCGCTCCTCCACCTGCCACTGCCATCGCCGCCGCTCCTCGGCCAGTGCCCGTTCCTGCTCGGCCAGCGCACTGGCGCTCACACCCACCTCCGCCAGGCCAGTGCTGCTGATGGTGGGGGTTGGGGGGGCGAGACTAACGGGCGACCGGAAGGAGGAGGCGGAGGAGCAGACGGACGAGGAAGAGGAGAAGGAAGAGGAGCGCTGGGTCAGGGCCTGCCGCTGGTCCTCGATGAAAGAGTCCTGCTGTACTACCACAGCCTTCAGAGAGAGACAGAGGGAGAAAGAGAGAGAGAGAGAGAGAGATAGAGGGAGAGAGAGAGAGAGGGAGAGGGAGAGAGAGAGAGCATTTGTAAACATCCATCTTCCTAATATATGTACTATATGTAAAACACAAGCACCATTGTTTGGGCCTCACTGAGTGTAAATTGAAGAGTAGTGTGGAGAAGAGGAAACCTAAACATATTAAACCTGCTGTGTCTCTGTGTGTCTGTGTGTGTGTCTGTGTGTCTCTGTGTGTCTCTGTGTGTGTCTGTGTGTGTCTGTGTGTGTCTGTGTGTGTCTGTGTGTGTCTGTGTGTGTCTGTGTGTGTCTGTGTGTGTCTGTGTGTGTCTGTGTGTGTGTGTGTGTGTGCTTATATGTGTGTACATGTGTGTGTGTGTGTCTGTGTGTACACGTGTTTCGTCCCTCGCTTCGGGAGGGGGTGAGAGTTGCTATGGTAATGGCAGATGTTTCTCTAATTCAACAATCACTCCTGGAGGACAAGAGCAGCAGCAGTGGAGGACAGGACAGAAGAGAGATGAGGACAATAACACAAGGAGGAAACAGAGAATGGGTTGATAGAGACAGGACTGAGGAAGGAGAGAAGAAAAGAGCAGGGGAGAGGAGTGAGAGAGAAAACGAGTGATGAAAAGACATAGAGAAAGAGAAAGAGAAACAGAGAAGGAGTGAGGCGAAAGAGAAAGAGAGAGAAAAGAGCAGGGGAGGGGAGTGAGAGAGAAAGAGGGTGATGAAAAGACATAAAGAAAGAGAGATAGAGACAGAGAAGGAGTGAGGGAAGTGAAGAGATGACAGATGAGTGGGCCTACCTGAAGGGACAGTAGCAGATCATTCAGGTGGGAGACGCTGTTGAGCACCTGCTGTTGAAGGAAATAGAGGAACACTTTACACAGGGAGACATTTCAGCAGCACAACGACCCGATTCATCAGAGCCACTAACATAATTACAGACCATCAGAGTTAACGATTACCTGTACTCAAAGAACTGGCAGACATATAAATCATCGGTGGTGTGTGTGATTTTGTGTGTGTGTGTCCTACCTCACTATTCCTCTTGAGGAGCAGAAGATTTGCATTGCCTCCCTGTGGACAAAAGGTGCAATTGCTACGTCAGCATTTCTCTTGTACATAATAAAAGTATTGTGCTCGTCATTTATTTCATTTTCATTTTTTATGAAATACACACACACACACACACACACACACACACACACACACACAGACACAGACACAGACACACACACACACACACACACACACACACACACACCTTCTTCAGCACACTGTCTGACTCCGTTCTTCGCAGGTCCTCACCCTCATCTTTCTCCCCATCTGTGGAAAATGTTCAGGAATATTAAACTCAGTAGACCGGTAAAGGTTTAGGGTAGAGGGGTTCAGTTGTTGTAGTTTCTGTATAGGTATGATTGGGGTCTTACTTTTGGAGATGTTCATCTGATGGCTGTCAAAACCTCCAAAGGTCTCAGCACGTCGGGGGAGGCAAACTGGCCCCACACTGCCCCCTGGTGGACCCTGAGAGGATGACATCTGATGACCCACTGCGCCGCCAACACTCCTGTTCACCAGTTCCTGAAGGGTCTCCACTGTACACGCACACACACACACACACACATAAAATTGAATGACCAAATGTGAATGATGACCCAAAGGTAAGAAGCGATAGTCTTGGGTTATTTTGCAGTGTTTACTCCCCCACTCCCCACCTTCTTTTAAAGCATCCTTCATGATCGGCTCGCCCTTTGTGACATCACTGGGCGTGGCACGGAACATCATGCGGCCACGGAGGGTGTGGATGAGGTCGTTGGGCGTCGCGCAGTCGCACAGCTCCCGGAACAGCTTCACCTTGTCCTCCAGCAAACCCAGGATCTGCTCATCCTTATGGTGCAGGAGGTCTAGAGGCCAGAGATGAAGAGGAGAAAGAGAAGACACGTGGAGAAGTTAGAGGAGCTGAGGAGAGTGTGGATGAGGCCCCACCGTGTGGGGGAACCTTCTCCAGGGTCAGGTCTAATGAGAGTAAGACATCATGGTTTACCTCTCATCTCTTTGGCTTTGCTCTCCTGCAGACGTTTATCCTCCTCGCTCTCACTGGGGATCCCTTCATCCTCATCCTTCTCTCTGAGGAGTGGAGGGGAGGGGAAATGGGGGGGGGGTAAAGAGGTGGAATCAGGTCATTGTCAAATACAGTATGTGCATTTATTTGCATATGTGTGTGTGTATATACTGTATGTGTATGTGTATGTGTGTGTAAACATGAGTGATCGATAGTGTTTTCTCGTTCCATCTCTGTCTTTCCTTCATCCCTCCAATGTCCCCCTGGCACTTCACTCACATGCACTGCATGGCGTTCTGGATGAGCTGTGTCCAGGATTTGCGCTCGTCCTTTGAGCTGGCGTACACCTCCACCATCTCAGGCTTCTCAATGCCCATCGTGATCAGGAACAAGGCCTTCTCCTCATTGGCCACCTCACGCACAATCAGCTTTTGTAGGGCGATCACTGTCGAACGTTGGTCCTACAAGGACAGAGAGGGAACCAGCGAAAGAGACAGAATTTGAGGGAGGACTAAATATGAAGCAAGGTATGTAGTATATTAAAACCAGACACTAGTCTAGGCAGCTAAGGTTACACAATTGATTGTGGTGTCTCAACACTACTTGAACGTTACATCATAAACTGATACGCTGGGAGTGCATGTTCACCAAAAGGCGGTACTAATGTGTGTAAACATACCAGTGAGGCGAAGACATATTTTTGATCTTTCTCTTGCAGGAACACAAGCACGTCTGACAGCAGCAGGGCCTGAACATCTGGAGAAGAAAAAACAAAGAAAAGGTGAGTACGTGTTTGTGATTTTATCTCATCCTTAACACAGCCTCACGTGCCCTGAGAATTGGCCGATTAGCAGAGTCCAGTCTGCACAGCAGTCCCAGATATAATCCTTCCAAAACACAGGTCACAGCACATGGGACACTAGTTTCCAGTGTCTGAACACCAACATCTGACAATAGATCCAATAACAAGTTGTTCATAACAGCCATCAGTAGCTGGCTTTCTATCCAACTCTTTTGCATATGTTAAGCACATTCACGATAATTCGGCAAAAGGAAATGTCCATCCGCTTGTTATGTGAATTGAAAATTGATACTCTCCCAAGCAAGGGAGGAGTTATGAACAGTTGAGGTCGTCAGGGCCTCAAAACTTGAGGTCGTCAGGGCAACCAGTCACATTTTACCCTATGTGAAATTGGAATTGATCCACCCCCTTCCATCGATTTTATGCAAATTTCAAGCATTTCCACTCAGGATTTCTTATTCAACTGGTCAAAATTGGCATTAAATAGTTAGATGGAAACCCAGCTACTAAGTCCTAGTCTCCGAGTCCCACCTTTGAACCTGCCGGCGGAGGTCTTGAGCTGCAGCGGTCCGTCGTGGAGCAGCCTGCGGCCCCTCATCAGGTCCTCACGAGCGAACATCTGGCCGCTCTTCATACACATGATCGACTTGCTGTCGGTGCGGCTATGCACGTCCTTAAGCCGCCGCTTCCTCTCGTAGACGTGCACGCGGGTGTCCACAGCCGTGATGACCTCCTTCACCAAGCGCAGGGCACGGGACACCTCCTCGTGCTCCTCGTCACCATCTGCAGGGAGGAGTTATCTTTAGCTAGTTTTTCTGCACAATGTGGAAAGCTGCCTTTGACTTCACCAAACCAAACATGGAGTGGTTATACTAGACCACTGATAATATCACATATTTATACAATAATACAAATAGGCAAGATATCAGTACAATGCATTTACGTACAGGATAAAGGTTACACAACAAGCCAAAGCAAACGCAAAAAACGACTAAGACAAACTACAAATATGGTGGAGTGGAGTGGAGAGGGACCGTGTGGGAGGAGTAATGGAGTCAAATGGAAAATCAAAACCTTCCCTTCTGCTGCCGTGTCAGATGAAGGTTCATGCCCAGTACAAATGGAGGTGTAAGCCCAATTCATGGTCATTTGTTTAGGGAAACATGGAGACACGGAGAGCCCTCTCCGTTGTGGAAAAACCCTCTCAGAGGACCTCACTGTCGCCTGACGTGCACCTCCCAAATTTTTTAACTATCCTTTAACTACTTACTATTTTGGTCTTTAGACAGGCTTCAGTGAAAGTGGGAAGTATTTCGTTTGACGTTTGAGTGGTAGACCACAGGATGTCGGATGTGGTATAGCGGTAAAGATTGTGCCAGATAATGGAGTGGTTTAACTTCGAGTACATCTGTGTATGGAACAGATATCTAAATGGGTTTTCTCTCACACATGAGAAATAAATCTTTGTCCCTACCTTTCGTGTGCTGCAGTATTCTCTGGATGAGCACAGGATATTTGGTGATGCGCTGCGTGACCAGTAAGATACACTCTGGAATGCTCAGCCTCCGAACAATTGCACTGCTCATCTTTTTCTGGAATAAAATAAGGAACACACAAATATAAATATACATATAACAAATTTGTTAGGCATTCGTCTGAACTGAAATCCCACTGGTTCCAGACTAAAGCCTACCTTAATGAATGCCTGGAATCGCTTGTCTTTGGCGTGGAGCTCTTTGTAATAGTTTACGGCCTCGTTGTGGCGACTGCAGAACCTCCCGTAGACCTTCTTCATATGCTCTCCATTGGAACCCGAGAACTGGAGAAACAGATATTCTGGTCATTTCAACACACATACAGTATATATACACACACACACGCACATCTGTCAATTTCAATACACCTCTATAATAAAACGACCCCGGTATTCTACACACGCACCTGGGAGACCAGCACGTCTCCGATCCTGTGCACCAGTGTGAGCGGCGTCTGGCTGCGGCGCTCCATCAGTGAGCTCAGCAGGTGCGTGTGCAGATCGGCGAGCTCCTCCAGGCAGGGGAAGAGCCGCTCCAGTGCGGCGCCCTCCACCTGCAGCTCCCGCGAGAGCCCCTTGGAGTAAACCTCGGCCATGATGCGCAGCGTCCGTACCTGGTGAAACTCCGTCTGCATCAGCTCTGCACACACACACACACAACCACAGGCCAGCCACACGCCAACATTACTACCGGAGCTCTTAATACGGCAGACGTCACGTCATTGTGCAGTTACTGATGATGACCGTGATGACGCATACGGTTGATAGACAAATCGTTTGTTTTTTTAAAGAGTTTTTACATCTTACATCAAACTTACCCAGCTGTTCTGATGATGTGACATGTGTCACGCATGTGATACTGGGGAGCTACTTATTTGAGTGTCATTCACGGAGATATGAATGGCTGGACACATAGAGATTTTGACCCCTAGAGATTTGGTTTTGGTCAAAAGTTATGAAATGGTGCCTTACCATCACCAAAAATGTGTTCCAAATGAAGCACCAACTTGTAGCTCCAATATATTGAAGAACGTTTGGAGTCATTAAAGATTATATATATTAAGGGAATAGAAATCCCCAGTTGTGGTAGATCTGAGGACTTATGTGGGGTTGGTTGTGTGGCCACACTCAGTTAGTGTTTGCGGAATATTTTAAGCAATTTTGTGGGTACCGTAGATGACGTCCTGTCTCTTCACCACGTCCTTCTTGATCTGCTTCAGCTGCTTCTTGTCCACAGTGGCACTCCATGAGTCAGCCTCCAGCTCACGCATGTCAGCCTCAAACTCACACAGCAGGTGACTGTCCGTCTCTGTTCCTGAGGAACACACACACACACACACACACACACACACACACACACACACACACACACACACACACACACACACACACACACACACACACACACACACACACACACACACACACACACACACACACACACACACAAATTTAGTTAAAGTGAATAAGATACTCTGCATTTGTGTGCATGTGTGACTTTAAGATCCAGGCATGTTTGTGTGTCTGTGTGCCTGGTCAGCCTCCTGGTGGATACATACCCTCATCCGTCAGGGACTCGGTGGACTCGTTGACCTTGCTGGTCTTGTGCAGGGAGTCAGTGGACTGGGAGAGAAACCTCCTCAAAGGCATGTCATCATGGACAGGGCTACAAAGAGGGATGAAGGGGGGGACGGAGAAAGAGTAAGAAAGGGAGGGAGGGAGGGACAGACAGAAAGAAAAGACAGACCGATATGAAAAAGCACTGAGTGAGAAAAGATTAGATGCAGAAGTGCCACACGTCTGTGCATGTACATGTGGGGTAATTTCCTGTACATGACTGTATTTGTGTAGCTGTTGTTTATGTGTCTGTATGTGTGCATGCCTGTGGGTTTGTGTGAGTACACATGTAGGTGTGTGTGTTTGTGTGTGTGTGTGTGTGTGTGTGTGTGTGTGTGTGTGTGTGTGTGTGTGTGAGTACACATGTAGGTGTGTGTGCGTGTGTGTGTCTTACCCAGCGATGTTGGAAATAGACACGCTCTTGGACAGTGGGGTGTGTCCACTGAAGGACATGATGCTGCTGGGGCTTTTCCGTGGGGGATTGGCTGGAGTCTGATCATCAGGTATGGTGAATGTCGACTTTGGACGGTCACGAGATAGCGATCCTACTGCTGTTGTGATGAGAGCAGCAAAAACAAACAGTCAGAGTCAGTCAAATGAATGGATTACGAGGGAATCAGGCACAAATCAATGATCAACCACTCGACCCAGAAGTCGGTGCAAAACACAGGCAAACATAGGCTATGGTGATATTTTGCTGCACATCCCAGGCTTACCAGCAGGGGCTGCTAAAGAGCAGAGAACTATTTTGTCCCACAACAAGCACCCACAAATATTGTGTTTATTCACACATTTACCACAGTCTAACACCAAGCTCATGAGAACAACACCCACCTCCAGCCCACCCCAAACATTCACACACACACACACACACACACACACACACACACACACACACGAGAGTTTCTTACTTTTGTTTCTCATGGTGACCCCGGGCAGTAGAGCAGAGTCAGGCGGGGGCATCAGTTGCTGCAGAGAGAGAACAGTCAGTTTGTAATGGGTAAGTCTTCCACACATACACAAGCGCGCAGACCCACACACACACACACACACACAGACAGACAGACACACACACACACACACACACACACAAACGTGTTGGCTGCTGCTGGGAGAGAACAGTCAGTTTGCAATGGGTAAGTCTTCCACACGTACACAAACAAGCGCACACACACGCACACACACACAAGCGCACACACACGCACACAAGCGCACACACACGCACACACACACACACACACACACGTTGGCGGCTTCTGCTGGGAGAGAACATCCACTTTGTAGCACACAGATATTTACCCTGCACATGCACACACACACACCCACCTAATTTACTACACTACACTAACATGTGATGTATAGCCAGTTATGGCCGAGTTATGTTTATACACACAGGAAGTCACATGTCTAGAGCTGTTAGAAATGTGTAGAGAGAGTGAGAGAGAGAGATGGGGAGGGAGGGAGGGAGGATGAGAGAGAGAGAAGGAGGGTGAGAGATAGAGAGGGAGGGAGAGAGAGAAAGAAGCAATGGTTTTCAAAAAGAGCAAGAGGAAGTGAAGAACAACTCTGCAAATGCTACCTTCATTTTTACCTTGGCACACACAGGCAGGTTCTCTCGACAGCCTTTGTGCACGTGTGTACTGCAATCTGTGTGAGAGAGAGAGAAAAAAAAGAGAGATGTCAAAAAACAAACCTTGAGCCAGCATCAAAAACAACATAACCAACAACAGCATCAACAACAAAAGGAAAAACAACAAGCTGCTTCGATTTCACTCTCAGTCTGTCAGTGCGAAAAATCAGTTGTCAGCTGTGAGCAAGTCACCGATTAAGACCACAGAGGACGTAGTGCTTCCTGCTACTCTGACAGTCCCCAAGTAGACACACACACACACAGTTTCTCAGTTCTGTAAACACCTCTTCATGGAGAGAACAGAAATCACTGGCAGGGACACACCCAACACCAGCAATGGCGAGAGAATAAATATGTTAGAGCAAAGAATCAAGAATACACACACATGCGTGTGCACACACACATCCAGCTGCTTCTCCCTAGCATACCACAGAAGGTTTAGTATCTTTGCTATCCAACATTCTTCACTTTGCATTTCAATGAGACAGACTTGTGTGTTTGTGTGAGTGAGAATGAGAGTGACAGAGAGAGAGAGATAGAAAGAAAGAAAGAAAGAAAGAAAGAAAGAAAGAAAGAGAGAGAGATAGTGTGTGTGTGTGTGTGTGTGTGTGTCTGTGTCTGTGTGTCTGTGTGTGTGTGTGTGTGTGTGTGTGTGTGTGTGTGTGTGTGTGTGTGTGTGTGAGATGTGATATGAGAAATATAACAGATCCATGTTTTGATTGAGCAATCCATTATTACATCCAGACCAATTCATTGCTCTTCTGTTTATTACAAAAGCTGCAGTTGAAATTGGAACGGCAGTGTGTTAAAGTCATAATGCTGAAGTGGTGCTAATGCAATTAGAGCATGTTAAGTGTGGTTGTAAATCTGCTACTGTGGCTATCACTGACACACTGATGCCTCCCTGCCTGCTCCTCCTAAACACATGCCTCATCTGTGATTGGAAACCCCTTAATACCACAGACATGCACTCCATTGAAAGAGAGTAATTCTGTATGAAGCTATCATACATATGACAACGGTGCGGTTAAGTTTTCAGTTATAGTCAGAAACTCTGTGAGAAGCAGAGAACATTCACTTCCTTCTTTTGGCACAAGACTGCAGATTGGGTAGGGGAAGGGAGAGAGAGATGGAGGCGGAGAGACAGAGAGAGAGAGAGAGAGAGAGAGAGAGAGAGAGAGAGAGAGAGAGAGAGAGAAATGGAGGTTGGAGAGAGAGAGAGCAGACTTGATGTTCTGTCTGCTGCCAAAGGGGAAGGGCGAAAGGGTGATGCAACTCCAAGCAATAATCTATCTTTCTCCCTCACTTGCTTTTCTCCGTCTGTCTCCATCTGTGTGTGTCTCTCTCTCTCTCTCGCACCACGCACCTCACTTCAGAGTCTTTCCCATTAATCACTGGGACACATGCTTTGTCTGTTTCGAGACAAGATGCTTGGTGTGTGTGTGTGTGTGTGTGTGTGTGTGTGTGTGTGTGTGTGTGTGTGTGTGTGTGTGTGTGTGTGTGAGTGAGTGAGAGAGAGAGAGAGAGAGAAAGAGGGACAGAGAGTTAGATAGAGAGAGAGAGAGAGAGAGAGAGAGAGAGAAAAGTGAGCGAGAGAGATAGAGAGAGAGAGAGAAAGAGAGAGAGCATTTGGGTAAAAGTGAAATATGCACGCTACTGACAATGAATTTGACAGGCAGTCTTAAAAGTGTTTGCCAGACTAGCACACTCCATCTGGGAAGACTTGCCTCTGTGTCAGAACAGAACGCTCCCATTCCAGTCATCCATTCCACGTCCTTTACACTATAACAATGCAGGCTTTGTAAAGTCACTGACGATTGAGCAATGGACAGACTTCCTGGTGGGAGGGGGGGCATATGCTGACAAGGAAAAGTACCCATGCCTGTCTGCCTGTCTGTAGCCATGTTATTTTGGTTCTGGTTGGGGTTTCATAGGGAACACACTGGGGAGGATACAGGCCCTTTGGTAAGAAGGGGGGGAGGCGTCACAGGCTTGGGCACATGTTGAGGTCTGTCGGGGCACGTGCCCCTGGGGGCGCCAGGTTGGCAGCAGCGCTATGACTGTCATGGTTGGCAACCCTAAGTGAACACCTCGTGCCCTGTGAATACTGCCTGGTCAGCCCACGTCCACTTCTCCTGCCTTACAGTCGCACCCCTTAAAGAGGCCTGTAGTGGAGTGGAGTGGAGTGTCAGATGAGCGTGAAGGTTTCTTTGTAATGTTATTCATTCTATGGAAACAGGAACACTGATGGTACGCAAAGAAGTGATACTTAAGACTTAAGTAAGGGGAGCCTTCCAAAATCCTCTGGCCTCAGGTCCTCGGTTGTTTAACATTAATAAATTGAACATAAAATACTGTACACCAAAAATGTAAGAAGGTGACATCAATTTGGAGAGCGGCAGTGTGTGTGACTGTATGTGGTATGCCTGCTGAGAAGTCAAGAAGGAGAACAGATCTTATCATCAATGCCGACTTCTCAGAAGATCAACCTCAGAGCAGAGGCAGAACTGATGTCACTGTACTTCAACATGCACCGCGTTCTTACGTAATTTCCTCAGGAACAAAACCATACACTAATACACACGATTAGTCATTAGCCATGCCTCTCAAGATCTACAGTCCTTCCACAGCAATCACATCCTCTGAACATATGTCATGTGACTCGAATGTGTCAGTGTGCGTGTGTGTGTGCGTGTGTGTGTGCGTGTGCGTGTGCGTGTGTGTGTGTGTGTGTGTGTGTGCTCGGTGGGTCTTACTGTTGCAGATTAAGGCCTCTTTAGTGTTGAGGGGCTTGCTGCAGTGCTGGCATAGAGTGGAGGGGGCATTGGTGATGGCACTGAAGACGTGCCCGTTTGAGGAAGCCTTCTCCTTTTCTTTGGCATCTTTCTCTCTCTCTCGAAGCCGATCCTTTTCTTTGTCCTTTTCCTAAGACAGACAAATGTATATTCATAGGACATTCAGAAAAGGTTTTATTCATGCTCACTTTAAACTTTAAATCTGGACCATTCATAAAATGATCATACCGTGTGTGGGGATGGTTGACAACAAGTGAAATGATTCCATAGCGTCATTCTTTTCTGCTCAGTGAAGCTAATAACACAAGGATAACACTGATTCTGATGAAAGGACTATAATTGCCAAAAAAGACAAAAAAATTGCAAACAAACATATTTTCACGTCTGTGGCAAGTTGTAAATGAGCCTTCAGCCTTCCTGACTTAAAGTCCCCCTAGTCTCGAGTTTAACACTAATGCTTAAAGAACTTGTCAAACTGATCTAAGCACAACGACTACAGACTGAAAGACTGATTCCACCTGACCTGATTCCACCTGACCTGATCTGACTCGGCGGTGAGCTGGTAGAAGTTATTCTGACAAAAAGAAATAGTTTGAAGCCACTTAACAACACCCACAGGAAGCTCACAGGAAGTGTGAGGTGGTGAAGAAAGAAGGTGCCTGTTCTGCTAGAGGACTACACCTCCAGCCCCATAACATATGCTCATCGAGTCATTCAATTTACTAATACATCTGACTGTCCATCTCAAGACACCATCTATGGTGATGACTAACACCAAACGCATTTCTAGAGGAAGAGCATCATCACGATGTGGTCATTCATGTTTATTAAGCCCATGTGCTTGCTCAGTTTTAGTAATGTAACAGAAACACAACAGAACATGAGTATTACCAATGAGACATCGTCTAACACACACACAGGGACACACAGGCACACACACAAGCACACACAGGCGCACACACACACCAACGCCACCATACTAACGTCTGCAAAGACAAAATGAATGGTAAACATAACTTTGAGATCGATCACACACACACACACACACACACACACACACACACACACACACACACACACACCAACGCCACCACACTAAAGTCTGCAAAGACAAAATTAATGGTAAACATAACTTTGAGATCGATCACACACACACACACACACACACACACACACACACACACACACACACACACACACACACACACACACACACACTCGGATTAATGAGAGCACAGACACTAAAAACAGGCACACTTACCCACAACAGTACTGAGTGCAACACAAATAAAATCAACATGCCACAATCTAAGGCACTACAGTACTTAACACAGACACTGTCACACTACAGTAACCAACCCATAACGACCAACACATGCCAGTAACAGTAACTGACAGCAGCTAAAAAGGGGTTACACAGGCTTGTGATGTCCCCCTCCCCCAGGACACTGACCCTTGACCTTTGACTCTTAACCCTTACCTCTACTGCTCTGTCTGTAGCCCTGATCTTGAGAGAGCGGCCCTGCGCCAGAAATCGTCGACCCAACATTACACCACAGCGCCAGTGTTCACACTGGAAGAAGTGCGTGACTGAGCACAGTGTTTATCTCTGCGTGCATGTGTGTGTCTGTCGATGTGTGTGTGTGTGTGAAGTGTCTGTATAGGGTGAGGGCTGTTCCCATGACACCAGCCACCCAGCAGTTCGTGGAGGAAGTGAGTTCGAAGAAGCAAGTGTGTGTGTGTGTGTATATGTGTATGTGTGTGTGCCGCCTTGTCTGCTATTCCTGTCTGTTTTAAAGACACAGAGACGCTTCTCAGTCAGACTCCTGGGTGTTAAAGACATTCTCTGACTCCATCTTGGTGGTTAAATATCGAGTCATGGTGGACTGATCAGGAACACCACTACTCTGTTAGTAGAAAAGGAGAGCTAGCCTCTCCACCCTACGAATCACTCACTCACTCTAATAAGGGCACTGGTGCTTTAAAAATTCAGCCCTATTGTGTCAGCGCTGAGGAGCTGCTGCTGTGTTCTGAGTTGCAGGGCTGAGGCGGAGAGGCATCTGCGGCACACAGCAACTTCCTGTTGGACTTCCTCAGAGCAGCTCAGCTCAGCTGCACGCAGATTTGCACGCATTCCAGCTGCAGCGATTTCAAACCTAGACGAGAATCCCCCAACTGCTCTCTGATGCTGTCTGTTAACTGATTTAACACGCTCTACTTTTTTTTCCGCTCAATGTTTCTTTAACGGATCTTATGCAGCCTTATGCAGGCTGTTAAGTGTCTTCACCTGACAGGTTCTCTGACATACACGCACCTACAGCACGCACAGCATGTCCACACACACACACACACATACACACACACACACACACACACACACACACACACACACACACACACAACCTGGAGTTTTAGAAATAAACATGGACCACTTACAGCAACTAGCGCACACGCACACACACACACACACACACACACACACACACACACACGCGCACACGCACACGCACACGCACACGCACACACACACACACGCACACACACACACACACACACACACACGCACACGCACACACACGCACACACACACACACACACACACACACACACACACCTCATGCGCCAGATTACAAGAGGACACAAGTAGTTGATATTGCGCAGTGTTAATGCTGAGGTGTGGGATTTGCGTTGGTACTGGGGAGCATGTTGATGCAGGCAGCGTGTGTGTGTATGTGTGTGTGTGTGTGTGTTTATAGGGGTGATCAGGTGTGTTTGGAGAGCGTGATGATCGGGGACTCACCTTGTTTTTCTTGCTCATCTTGCTCTTGAGGTAGCTGAAAGTCCGACTGACCTTGGTGCCCGGCCTCCCCTCACCGTCACTCCTCAGGGGGCCTGGGTCCTCCTCTGAGATGCTGAGAGAGAGACACAGAGAGACAGAGAGAGAGAGAGAGAGAGAGAGAAAGAAAGAAAGAAAGAAAGAAAGAAAGAAAGAAAGAAAGAAAGAGAGAGAGAGAGAGAGAGACAGACAGAAGGAGGGGAGGAGAGACCAGGATACATAGAGATATTTAAAGGTTGAATAACATGCCTAAATTCATCAACAAATGCAATACTCTAGATATTTCAAATCCTTCAACAACCAGTAAAATGATTAGAAGAGGCCAAATGAAAATGCTTCAGCTTACCTGTACTCCAGTGATCCAGATGCGCTGCTGTAAGACGCCAGACCTAAAGCACAGACAGCCGTATCAGTAACAGACAGCAGGGATGGTCCACTGGAAGGGAACTTAATGGACCATACAAGAATAAGGGCAACTCTCAAGAGCTTCAAAGTAAGGGCTCAATTCCTGTTTAATTCAGTCATCAAATGATAGTGAAACTGCTCAAAAGCATCAATGCATGCAGCGCTGGGTGGAAAATAGGGGGACCACACATGTTCCACATGAGAGGAGACATTTATAAACGCTGTGTGAGTTTCCAATAACGAAAATAGAGCTTGAATGAATTCCAGATAAAGAAAGCCTATCCATATATTTTATCTATATAATACAGTCAGATCAACACAATGTACACTTCAAGTGGAATGATACACAATGTAGGCTACAAGTGGTAGATGCACTATGTAGACTTCAAGTGGAATGATACACAATGTAGGCTACAAGTGGTAGATGCACTATGTAGACTTCAAGTGGAATGATACACAATGTAGGCTAAAAGTGGTAGATGCACTATGTAGACTTCATGTGGAATGATACACAATCAAGGTTACAATGAAATGCATGAAGAGCCATGACAGACTCCCAACACTTAAGACAATCTGCACATCTGCACGTGTCTGCTGCTATGGTGTTGGAACTGAAACCCCCTACTTCTCCTTTCTCTCCATTCCCCCACTTTCTTCTTTACTTTCTTCAAGCTTTTCAGCATGAACGAGGGAGCGAGGGGGACGAGGGACTTGAACCTTTCTGCCAGCTGCAAAGACTAAAAGGAGCCTTTGAAAGGTGTTTATGAGGACCCGGGGTGACTTTTAGGGAGTGGGGGAGGCCCTATCGGAAACTAAAGAGTGAAGAGATGGAAATGTTTGGAGAGGGAAGGCTAAAGCACACTGGCCACACTCTGAGGCTTTGGGGGGAGGTGAAAAGGGGGTGCAGCCTGATGGATGGCTGAGTTTCCTGGTAAACATTTTGGAAATGAGACCCAACTAGATGCTGATGATCTGGGTGAGGAGTGGAGTAGGACTGTCAGGAGGAGAAGGAGAATGAGGAAGAGGAAGATGAGGAGGAGGAAGAGGAAGATGAGTCCAGAAGAGCAAGCAGGCAGAGAGAAAAGGCTCTGCCGCTCCATCAAAACATAGTTTGTCCCCCATATCAGCTCAAAATGGGAGGCTTCTTTCCACAGTACAGTATCTGTTTTCACTAAAGTATTCACTGACATAGATAGTTAACAGAAATCTCATGTATGTTCACAGCATAAAAAAAAACCCTTAGTGCCATGAAAAACACAAAGACAGTGCTGTGCACAACAGTACTGTGCTTGTGTTCAACGTCTTTCATTTATCAAGTTATTAAATATTACATTTATATTTTAACATATAATATGATATTATATAATATTCTGGTTCTAGATCAGATCGATGGAGCATTGAGATTTAGAGACCTGGTGCTACAGACCAGATCAGACATGAAGCACACTTCACAAGCAAGAAGATGAGTATTAAGTGGGTGTGTGTGTGTGTGTGTGTGTGTGTGTGTGTGTGTACAGCTGCAGGTACACGAGTGGAATGTGATGCTTTATTAGCATGGTTATACACAACAAACAGTCAAGAAGGGCAGCACACACACTGCAGGCAGCGGGGCAGTTAGGAAGGGCAGACACTAACACGAGGGCTAGTGAGGGAGTGGGGCTTAACTCAGGCATTAAGGAGGTGTGAGGGAAGGGTGAGGCACGTGCCCCTGCACACTTATGGACATCACCTGGGTAGGGGGGTGGGGTGGGGGAGGTGTGGCGCAGGGCAGGGGGGGCAGTTGAAGGGGGTAGGAGGGAGATGCTGGGTGGGGGGCAGGGGCGTGCAGTCCTGGGCGTTACTTACTGACTGCCTCCTCCTCATCGCTGGATGAAGAGCCAATAGCAAAGTGCGTTTTAGATTTGGGGAGGAGCGGAGAGATGCTGAAGGAGAAGGAGATTCGTCTCTTTGGTCGCACTCTTCCCATCACTTGGGGGTGGGGTGTGGGGGGGGTACCAGGGGTCAAAGGGCAAGAGAGAAAACCAGAGCATTAAACAGGTAGGGGGATAGCGATCCCTCTCTTCATACACACACGCAGTCCCACGGTCCACACAGCTGCTGTGATGACAATAGAAAGGATGACTGATGAATGTATTCCGTGTGTGTGTGTGTGTGTGTGTGTGTGTGTGTGTGTGTGTGTGTGTGTGTGTGTGTGTGTGTGTGTTTGTGTGTGTGTGTGTTAAGAAAAGTAAGTGTGGTGGATATATGTGTATTGACAGCAAAGTGTGTATTTATTAGCTAAGTGTTTGAACGTGTGTGAAATCTTTGTGTAGGTGTGTACAACGTGACTGAGTGAAGCCAGAGGGATAGGGAGAAGTTGAAGCAAAGAGAAGAGGGGAACAGAACAGATGAATGAAAAGAGTACTGGTGGGTGGATAGGAGAGAGAAGGAAAGAGCAGAAGCACCAAGACCTCAGTGTGAAAAGTTATGACACACGTGACTGACTAGTACGTGACATGACAGAGCGATGTGAAGTGTGTGGCTTTTCAGCTGGAGATGTGACCCTTCACAGGCAGGTCAGCACACTGAGCTCAATGATGTTGGGTGGACAAAGCTTGATAACCTGCACTTGGCCCGCCCAGTGGGTTTAGTGGCTACAGCCTCTGACTAGAAATGATCCACAGATCTGTCTGTAACTCAGATGTTGGTTGAAGGGAGAAAGATGTGGGATAGAGGGAGCTGGGGTGGGTGTGTGTGTGTGTGTGTGTGTCTGTCTGCGTGTCTGCGTGTTTGCGTGTGTCTGTGCGTGTCTGTGCGTGTCTGTGTGTGTCTGTGCGTGACTGCGCGTGTCTGTGCGTGACTGCGCGTGTCTGCGCGTGTCTGCGCGTGTCTGCGCGTGTCTGTCCCTCTGGGGGGTAGGGACTCACCATCTAAATCTTTGGGACTAATGGCAACCATGGAGCGTGACTTGGTAAGCGTGTGTGGAGGAGGTCGGCTCAGGTTTCTGAGGAGTCCGCCTGACTTCTGAAAGACACACACAGACAAAGGTAAAGGCATTAACAGAAGCACCAGACAACAGACAAAATACACAGAATACATACTGATCTGACACAACACACACAGAGAAAGTTAAAAAGGTGTGAGTACGTGTAATGTTTGTGTAAGAATGCATGAAAGCGTGAGTGTGTATTATTGAGTGTGTGTGTGTGTGTGTGCGCTACCTTGATTTCCAGACTGCTGCAGTCTACCATGTCGGTCTCCTGCTCCTCTTCTGTCAGGGAGACCAGCGAGCTTCCTCTCTCCCCCCGCACTGTATCCCGGACACGGCCCGTCTCCGGCACTACACCTACGGCCGGAGCTGCACTTGCCTCCTGTTCCACAGACAGGCCCTCTAAACTCGAGCTGTGGAGTGTAACACACACACATACACAGACACACAGACACACAGACACACAGACACACAGACACACAGACACACAGACACACACACACACACACACACACACACACACACACACACACACACACAGAAACCACATTAAATATGTGCCAGTGGACATAAATATCTCTGGTTTTACAGAGATGCGTCACACACTAGAAACAACACATACATACAACAGTTATATGTGTATTAATTGGTGCTGGGATAAATATGCATGTAAATGCGCACACACACACACACACACACTTTCTCTCTCACTTTCTCACTTTCTCTCTCTCATTCTCTCTCACACCGAATGAACTGCTACACACTTCAAAGTGTTTCTTAATCTTAATTTTCTGTCTGTGTGTGTCTTACCTTCTGTTTCCGATCTCTTCTAGGGCAGGACGGAGGATATCTGAGGGACACCAGCTCACACTAAACACAGGAGGAGAAGAGAGCGGATGGATGGATGGATGGATGGATTCATGCATGCATGGGGATAAATGAGGAGAGGACAGATGAGAGGTGGCAGATGGGGGTTTGAGCAAAGGGATAAAGGTATGATGAGAGGAACGGAAGGAGTGAGGAGATAAATGAATTTGGTGTGATACCACAGTAGGATCAGAGCGGGCATATATACAGACAGACAGACAGACAGACAGACAGACAGAAAAAGAAAGACAGTTGGGCTGAGGTGTACACACTAATGGAGACACTCTAGCTACAGAGATCTAGCGCAGTATACGTATAAGAACATGTTTCCGTTGCCAACAGCAGAGTTGGTGGGGTGTGAAACAGTGTGGAGGAGGCCATCAGCTTTGACAACACTGGAAAATCGCTGTGCCAGCGGGGCCAAAGGGTTACAACACGCCGCCCCCCCCAAGCATCACTGTAGAACAGCACTAAGAGGTCTCCATGAAAAAAGGGTAAGACAGAGAGAAAGATGGAGCAGGGAGAAAGGGATACAGAAAGAAAACTTGAAGGTAAGAGAGAGAGAGAGAGAGAGAGAGAGAGAGAGAGAGAATACTTTGTGGTACCTTCTTCTGTGGCCTGTGGTCTTTGTAGTCTTGCCTCCTCCAGGACTGCGAACAGAGGGGCTAGAAAAGAAGGATGAGGAATGGTCAGTCTCAGAAAAAAGTGCCATCAAAAGTTAAGCTAATCTCAGACACAATGATTCGAGATTTGCAGTGATGTCAGAGGGATCATCAACAAGTTCTGTCTAGCATTCCCATCTCACTCTAATGCACTAATCACTCTTCACTCTTACCCTAACCACACCCTGGCCTAGCTGGAACACAATGTGTGATACAAATGTGTAATATGCACAGCCAAAGGCATATTCGCATAATACAAGAGGATGCACGCATGCATGCATGCATGCACATACACACGTAAACACACATTCGCAAACACACACATAGCATGCCTCGGTTCACTCTTCATCATAACTACAGGTGCTATGGTATGCTCTGTGGTTGTGTGAGAATGCTATATCGATGTTTGTTGTTGCTGTGGATGCACCCTGCGAAAGAGGCTAATTCTGCACGTTTGTATGAGAAATACGTTATCTCGTTGGGGCTTTGTGTGCTGTGGTCTGTGGGTGTACAATGAGGTCTGTTGATGGTACATCCTGAGGTACCCCACACAGAGACTACAGAATTTACCACAACAGAGGTAAACCCTAAAACAAGCCTTTTTCAACTCACGTATGCGTTCATGCTCTAGATTCTGGGGATTTCCATGTTAAATTCAACAATTCAATTCTATTTGATTTATTAGGCGAATTACAGAGCCCAGGGCCCAAACCTCCCTCAACACAGTTATCAGACCAGCGGACTCACACATTCCTCATGTAGAAGTGTTGTGGTCTGTGGTTTTGTGGGCATGTATCACGGGCATGTCTGATGGGTGTGTCCCTGTGCGAGAAAGTGTGTGTGTGTGTGTTTGTGTGTGTGTTTGTGTGTCTCACCTGCGCGTGTTAGGCTCTGCCTCGGATGCGGGCCCTTTTCCTGGCCCCCAGCTGTGCCGGCGGAAGGGCGAGAGCGGGCGCATGGCAGGGCGGAGCAGGGCAGACAGGGCGGGCACCTCCGTCACGCGATCCTTCCGCTCCAACTCCTCCACCTCAGCGGGCGCCTTGCCCAGTGCCTGCCACGACTCGGTCGAGCTCCAGCTGGCTCGGGCATCTGAGGGGTCGGATGGGTGGGTAATGGGGGCCTCCTCTTTGGAGGGTGGGGTCAGGGGAACCTCACTGGTACCGTCCACAGCAGGAGCCAACATTTCAAGCTACAAGACAATAGGGTGAACAATCAGAACTGGCTACAGCGTAAGGACACAGGGATGAACTATCAGAGTGGGGTAGAAACGCAATCCATCAGAATAATCTGAGCTGGGTTGAGCAACGCCATGACAAATGTGCTAGCTTTAGAAATCGCTTGGGGATGACAAACCCCTAATCTGCTGCGCAGAGTGCATTTCAGATAGAGAGTAAATGCTGAGGCTTTATGCAAGACTCTAAATGGGCTTCATTGGGTCTGAACCTTACTGGCAAACAAGTGAGCCAGCTCCAAAACACACACTCACACAAACACACACACACACACACACACACACACACACACACACACACACACACACACACACACACACACACACACACACACACAGACATGCTGTAAGAGTTCTTTCCAGCCTCATAAATGTTATATAAGAGCCAGGCGCACCCATCTGGGAGCAGAAGGAAGACATCATTGCCATCATTACGCCAGAGCAGGAGAGAACAGAACCATCATCTCTCTCCAATTTGTGTGTGTGTGTGTATGCATGTGTGCGTGCGTCTGTGTGCGTCTGTGTGCGTGTGTGTGCGTGTGTGTGTGTGTGTGTGTGTGTGTGGGGGGGGGGGGGGGGGGGGGGGGGGGTCGGGTTATTATAACGAGAGAGAACATAAAGATCCTGAACTCAACCCCTTAAACTCTCAGTGAAGGTGTGTTGGTGTGTGTGTGTGTGTGTGTGTGTGTGTGTGTATTGGCCCAAGTGCGTGTTTGAGCAAGAGCCATGGGCGGACCCCTGGAGTGAACAGATGCTTTGACAGCGCACTGCTAACAAGTGGCTGGGCATTATGACACAAACCTCTAGAACAATCTCCTGCACCACATATAACACTACCCTCTCCAGTACGTGTCCAGAGCCATGGTAATGTGCACACCACAAGTACATGTGTGCTTCATGTATATAATGTTTATATGTGTTTGGGTTTGCATATATGTGTTTGGTGTGGTATGGTGTGTATATGTGTCTCTCTTCTGTATGTCTGTGTGAGTGTGGATACGTGTCTATCTATACCGTGTAAGTGTGGTATTATTATGGCAGTCTGTTTGTATGTGTGTTGTGTATTATTTGTATGGGGTTTTCTGAGGCTTTCTGAGGCTGGGAAGACCTTTTTCTTTACTCCCACAACATCATCACCAAAGTGCGTTCCTATTCTAGCTGTTTTCGTGTTAGAACTGGTTATCTGCTTTTGGCGCTGCCACCACAGCCGAGCACCAAACGTGTGTGTATAGGAATCTGTTCCTCCTCACTCCTCACTTCCCCCTTCTGCACTCACTTTAACCAAAACACACACTTGCAGCTTGCCTATCCTCAGGGCCTCATGGATCTCTGTTGGTGAATGAATAGGGATTTTGTCACCATGTCATGCCTGCTTCTTTTAACAAATGTGCGTGTGTGTGTGTGTGTGTGTGTGTGTGGGCCAGTCGACCGCTTGTTTTCTCCAAGAGTCACATTCTGTTCAGTGTTGGAATTACTCTCCCATCAGACTGTGATAAGCAGACTTAAGGTACTGCCTGATAAACACACACTATCTGAACAGAAGAACCCTCAACCCCCCCCCCCCCCTCCCTCTCTCTCAAAGTGCCTGACATCACTCACACTCAAATCTTTTTGGTATGTGGCTGTTGAAGCAGTCTAAGAACAAATCCTAATGTGTAGTGGCTCCACTGCATCAGAAGAGATGCTCTGCGAGACTGAGACTGCTGGTGGGGAGGGGAGGAGCAACAGCAAAAGCAGTACTTGGCCCTTGGGTACCAACGTTCGTAAGCACACACACAAAAAAAAACTTTTATGCCATTTATCACGCTCACAGTCAGATGCATTAAGACTGAAATTACTGAAGTTACTCCATGACAACTTCATGTCTGTTGTGGGCACATTTCCATAAGATACATACTTTGCAATGGCTGTCTGTAGGCCTTCTAAATCATTAGCAAAGTATTGACACATGGGCCTAAAATATCACATAAAAAAAAATATCACATCAAGGTGAATGCAGTTAAATAAATGGACACGTAAGCATGTGCTAATGCAATGGTATGCCAAACATAGTGTAATAAAAAAACAGAGCTAACAACTGGAAGTAGAATATTGGCTCTCTTTCTAACCCATCAAAACACCGCTCCCCGTTAAAGGGCTGCTAAACTCCCAGGCTGACCGAAGATTACATTGTGGGGCTCTGACATCACCTCATGTATAGATTTGCTTGCTATTGCCATTTTGTCTCGATCGGAACACAGGGTGGCCCAGGCCTATTTACATTCATTAGCGTATTAAAATTAGTGTAAATGAGGGAGGAGAGAGGGTGGAGTGCGGTGCTCAATTTCTTGTTGATCAGGATGTACAAATTAAAGGTGCTTGTAATCTTTTTTTTTGTGTACACAGCTTTCCATCTTCATGCGTACGCTATGTTTAAGTATGAGGCTTTGAACATGAGGCTCCTGGAGAACAGTGAAGCTGTGTGTGTGTGTGTGTGTGTGTGTGGTTAAGGTGGTCTGGTCATTTAATCATGATTGTTTTCTGGCAGAAGGCTTGCTGATGTCATGCAATGATGTCAGTGAGCAGAGAGAGAGAGAGAAAGAGAGAGAGAGAAAGATAGATAGAGAGAGAGAGAGAGAGAGCGAAAAGAGACAGCGAGAAAGAGACAGCGAGAGAGATAGATAGAGAGAGAGAGAGAGAGAGAGAGAGTGAGAGTGAGAGTGTGTGTGTGTGTGTGTGTGTGTGTGTGTGTGTGTGTGTGTGTGTGTGTGTGTGTGTGTGTGTGTGTGTGTGTGTGTATGTGTGTGTGTGTGTGTGTGTGTGTACTCCAAATATATTCACAGGTATCCAAAGCCAATAGAGATGAATGTGGAATGCATGGACAGACACAGAGTAAGTAAGCCAGTAAGACTAGCTACAATGACTAGCACTCTTCTAACAAGAAAGCAGGGCCCGCTCACCTTAGGCACAGTGTCCACATCCTTGTCCCCTTCTGCCAGTGAGTGAGTCTGGACATCTGACTCCACAGAGACCTTCTCTGTGGCTGGAAACATGGAAACATCTGCAGAGGAGACACCAAGTACAGAGATCAGACACAGAGTCACACACAAGACCCTGTAAGGCTTGACAAACCTGACAAACAGACAGACAGACAGACAGACAGACAGACAGACAGACAGACAGACAGACAGACAGACAGACAGACAGACAGACACACAAACAGACAACAGACACAGATACATACACAAACCCACGGAGAGAGAGAGAGAGAGAAAGAGAGAGAGAGAGAAAGAAAGAGAGAGAAAACACTACTCACAGTCGGCAGAGCCACAAAACACTCTTGTACACACACACAGACTTGAACCTGCCCAGCTCTGCCCTTGCTTGACACAGAAGAGCCCAAACCCTGCTCTGCCCACCCCACCCAAGAGCAGTCGAGGCCGGAGGCCCTGCCCTGCCCTGCCCTGCCCTTCCCTTCCCTACGCAGCCCTGTGTGATGGGAAGCTAAGCTGGGTGTTGTGGGATTGCCTCTCTCCATGCAATCTGGCGCAACAGGATGTTGAGGTCATCCTTCCAGATGATCTTATTCAATTTGTCTGAAGAGGTTTTTTGTTTATTAATATCATGGCAAGGAAACTGACCAATTTGTACTGTGTGTATGTATGAGAGTGTGTGTCTTGTATGTGTCTGTTTGTATCCATTCGTTCTGAGAGTACACTGGGTGCGTGCGTGCCTGCGTGTGTGCCTGCGTGCGCATGGTGTGCGTGCATGTCCGCGTGTGTGCATGTGTGTGTATGTATGTAAATGCATGCAAGTCTTCTGCTGCGTACTACTTTTCACAGTCCACTGTATACAGAAAGCACCAACCTGGGAACATGTACTGAATGGAAAAAGTGTTCTGAAAGGCCAAATCATATCATACTAATCACTGTGATGAGATTTCCTTGAGAGCTTCAAAGCCATTTTAGCTCTGACATATCAGCACATGACCCAACCAAGATATGAAACTAAACACGCTAATGCAGTTAACACAAGCCAAACTGAGTGCCTAAAGGAGGCTTAGGTCAAACACAGAATCACAGCAACATCAAAACCTGGTGCATGTTAAACACAAGCACATCAGAACATCCCCATAGTCATGGACAGTTTAGGAAGCATGGACTGTGCCTTGATACTGCCATTGTGAGATGCAACTAAGAACTTTGGCAAAATGTGTAACTAAAAATAGTTCAAGCCCCACTAATGGTACACAAATGCACAACATGATTTGTTCATGTTCTTAATTACAGGCTGTATATTTCACACTGTGTTACTGACTGTCAGTCATACTTGGGTTAGCAATACCTCACCTCACAACCATGCTTGTCGGAAAACGTCATATACTGTCCCCACAAAAAATTGAAATAACTTCATATGAATTTATGACAACTGATGCCACCCGATAACAAGCACACAGACAGTGTTCGATTCCATTTTCTTATTATATTGCATCATTGTGCAGGAGCGCTCAAAGGATTTGACAGCTCCTGACAGCAAAGGTAGCAACAGACAGTGTGAAGAGACAGACAGCAGCACAGTTCGCAAAACAAGACAGTACAGACATCCAGGTAGTACTGGGACTGGACATCCAACAGGTTGCTATTATCATGCTATAATTAGCCATTGCAACACATATGAGCCCTTCCACAACCATCACAGGCCTGTTCACAGCAGGGAATGTCAGCATTCGCACACAATAACAGACAATAACAGACTGTTTTTTTTTTTACTCTTTAGACTAGGATATGGTGCGTGTCCATGACATTTTCCAACCGCTGACACTCGTCTGATGTTATTTTCCTACAACTTGGGCCAAATATTAATAAACAAAACCAAGGAGAACACAAAGAGCCTTCTACAGGGAAAAACAAAGCAGCAGTAGCCAGCAGTAAACATACACAGAGACAAACACCAGTTCCTGCTGGAGAGTGATGGTGGGTGCGTAATGCAGCGCTTACCAAAACATTCCTTATTGCTCTTCTGTGAGTCGGTTTCTGGACAGGAGTCCACTGCATAAAACACCTCTGCCTGCCTGTGGATCTGAAACAGAAGAGAACGGTCACATTACTAAACAGCAAACATTCTCATCATTGATCACAATTCAAAACAATACAAAAACATACCTGAAAACATCACAATGCATCACTTAAATAATAATATATATGATATAATATTTCTGACTACATTACATGATCAGTTTCCTTGAGTCAAGATACGTCTCTTGAAATACGACAACTTTTAATTTGTTTTATATTTTTTTTTTTTGGCAAACAATGTTATTTTCAGTTTGAAGTGGCACACCATTGCCTTCCTCAACAGCATCATACTGCACATCGCGGTTTCTGGCTTACAGGTCATTGAGACCTGGACAGTGCTCTTTCTCAAACAGAAGACCACGGCAGCGATCAATCAACACCATCCTTTAGATCCATTACTCCCCATTGGCAAATGGGAGAGTACTCCTGTACTTCCACCTGTTTCCATGATACCACACAACTAGACACCACACAACAACAACCTCTTTTTATAATTGGCACTGCTGTCAAGCTTCCTGGCAGTAGCAGCTCCCAATGCCAACGCCACTGGGAATGGTCTGGGTTGATGACAGTACACTTAGGCTTTTTGCCATGTGTAATTCAGGTGACTCACATTATGACAGGCCTCCCACGTCAGAGGGGACAATGAAGAGAACCAGAAACACTACCAGCCACTCGAGAGAAGGACACATAGACTAGCGCACTAACGCCTAACGCTCACTAACGTCACTAAAATCTAAAACTCACCTTTTGAACCATCATCTGTTGAATTAAAGTATTTGTTTGAGGCATACTGTATGTAAATATAAATGATAATCATAATAATAATAATTAGGGCTGTCAGCGTTAACGCGTTAATCTATGAGATTAATGTGACCGCGATTAACTCGTTAAGATATTTTAATGCCGTTAACGCAACTTTGTTTACTTCCGGTGTGCGGAATTAATTTACACGTCAAAGAGGAGTTTTATTTTGACACACGCACACAGTTCCCTTGGTGGTCTGAGTTCGTGCCCCCCTCCTTCTCCCGCTCTAACGTTACTCTTCTCCCTGTCACCTCTTCTTTCCCTGTTTCAAATCTTTTATGGAAGAGGTTTGCTATCTATTTTCAACCCTGACATGCTAGGTCTCGCTAGCATTTATGCTAACATGTTAGCTGGGCTAACTAGCTACCTGTGTGGGGCATGACCGTGTTTCTAGCATTCTCTGGAGGGGGGAGGTTGGAAAACTCAGAAGCCAGAGCCGAACAGCTAATTAATTTAGGTGTCGTTGGTGTTTTACAGAAGTCACAACAAAGAACAACCGGCCATTAATGTTTTGTCCGAACCAGAGTCTGAAGCAGTCAATGTCACAACTGTTCAAAACTAATCACATATTTACGTACGTTTTTTATGAATAGCCTGCCTTTATTGAACTCGGACAGCGACAGATAAATGCACTTGTTCACACAAACAAGCACAAGAGCCTGAAATCAGATTATTCACATTGCAAGAACGGAATGAAATAGCCTACACATTACACACGACCGGCATCTGCCAAGCCTTCACGTTGTATGCTACAACGGAGGAGGCACAACAAACGAGAGAATCTTTTTCTTTCTTGCGGCAACGATTGTTATAAAACTACCATCATAGTCCAACCATCGAAGTCTAATCCATGTTGTTGTGGAGAACAGCCTCATTAGAATCTGCATCGACAACGTAGCAGAAATATCTTTACAGTAGATCTCTTCGTTTATCCCTCTCCTGATGACATTTTCTTTTAAACTTCCCATGATGCTTTGCCGATAGCAATCGCGTTGTCACAAAAGTTTTTTCAACATTGTCTAAAATAGCCTACATGCTGTCTGGAGTGATTACTAGTTTAAAAATAATAATAATAATAATTTAATCGCGATTAATCTAGATTAATGAATTTCAAAATGTGAGATTAATTAGTTAATTTTTTTTAATCTATTGACAGCCCTAATAATAATATATATTTAATTTAGTATATTATTATAAGTATAATATATTTACTTTAGTCAAAATGGTTTTGCTTTAACATTTTGTAAGTTTGGCTTAAACAAAACTGTCAGTTAAATACTTAACTATAACTATAACCCCCAAGCCCACACTCATGCACACACTGCACTTTACACACAAAATGAAATAGAGTTCAAATCTTGTCTGACAATGACACAGCATTAGACTCCACATGCAATCATGGTGCTACTTAGGAATGGTTTTGCGGGTGTATGTGTGTAAAGAATTTGCACCCTTGTAAAACACACACAGTCACACACAGGACCCAGTGTGGTTCCGCCTCTGCTCAGTCCCACTCCCAGTGTTGGTGTGAAAGTGTGTATGTGTGTGAATGTACAAACTCATGGGCATCATCATCATCAAAATGACTGATGAGTGTGTGTGTGTGTGTGTGTGTGTGTGTGTGTGTGTGTGTGTGTGTGTGTGTGTGTGTGTGAGTGTGTGTGTATGTGTGTGTACGTGTGTGGTTGTCAGCAGGGTGACTGGTCAGTGTGTGTATGTGTGTATCGGAGTCCTATTAACTCTGTTTGAACGCGCAAAGGTCAGAGGTCTGCAGCTGCGCTGGGACACGAACACACACATACCCACTTCTTCATGGACACAGAAACACACACAAAAACTAGCCCAGGCTTATATGTTTTCACTAGGGTGCCTGTATACATAGAAAAACACGCACAAACACACATGCGCAACAAACAGACACTCACATTCAGAAACTCACCCACAAACCATTATGTAAATGCATAGTGGGCTCTACCCAGTAGAATAGTCAGGGGACAGCCCTGAGAAAACTTTACTAAACTATATGCACATTTACCTCCACTGAGAAGAATCAAGAAACAGCTCACTGAAACACTGTTGTTCTGCTGCAGTACAATATATTGTTTTATTTAAAAATGTTCTTTCATTCAAAGAACTGGGCTGAACTGTGGTCGTGTGTGTGGAGCTGATGTGTATTGGTAGGAGGTGGGAGGTGGGAGAGAGTCCACTGCTCTCAGAAGTGCCTGATGGCCTTCCCCTCCCCAGACCCGAGTCACCACACACACAGAGCAACTGTGTGGCCCAATCACAGTGGAAGTCAAGAGGGGTTAGGTGTCTCTGCTACGAGGGAAATACACATTGATAATGTCCTGAGACAAAAGCCATTTCAGCAAAACACAGAGACAGACAGACACACACACACAGACACACACACACAGCAGGACTGACTAGAACAATGGCGGCAGTAAGGGCCCCTACAAAGGAGGCATTGCTGACGGACTTTTATGAGCAGCAAATGAGGCGATGAGGTCATTCTCACACACACACACACACACAGTTGCACGTGCGTGCACAAACACACACACACACACACACACACGTGAAGCAAATGTAAAGATGACCAAATGACTGGGTCAACAGTCAACTGGACCAAAAAAAAAAGTCTCTGAACTAGAGGGGGGGAGGGGGGGGGATGTGCATGAGTGTTTTGTGTGCTAATGTCCACCAGCTGGATGGAGTGTGTGTGAGTGTTTGTTACATTGGGGAAGAACTTCCTTGACCTGGTAGTTGATTTTCTTTCACACCAGCAGACTGACTCACATTGGAAAAGGGGAAAAGGCTGTGTGTGTTTGTGTGCATATGGGTTTGTATTAACACAATCTCACTTGTGTTTAAGTCTGACCATCATGACGGTCACTTACACATACATATGCAGCTGTGAGGAAAAAAAAAGGGGGGGGGGGGGGGGGGGCGACAGGTGTCAAAAACAGCTTAAGGAGTATAATGTTTAGTTGCAGGGGCACAATCACGGAATGCAGCAGGGAAGAAACAGGCCACCCTCTATATTTTTTTCAGAGTCTTACACAGCAAAGCCTCATAATTGATCAATACTTGAATGAAAGAAAGTAAGAAAGAAAAAAACAAAAGGCGACACACATTTACCCTGCCCTGTAGTAAACAAACCAAATATCTGATGTAAGGCACAACCCCGGGGTTTAAGATGTGATTGAACTGCAAGGTCCCAACTGACACACCCAGAATACTCTGGATTGCCGTGGTCCTGATGGCTTTATCCATTCTCTAAATTTACCCACCACCCCTGAGAGCACATACCTCTGTCTTGGGTCTGATGCTAGATACAGCCTGAGAAAATGCAGACACTCTCACACACTACACACACATAGAGAGACACACACACACACACACAAAAATGCTCTCTTAAACACACATAAATGGCCCACACATATCCTCTCTCTGTCTCACACACACACACACACACACACACACACACACACACACACAAAGAAACAAACATGCTCCAATAGAGATCCATTCACAAGAGCTCCAAAAATACATCATGACATAACTAAGCCAACATATCAGCTCATGTAGCACAGACTTGCAGCTGCACTAGCATGCATCACCATACGTTACCATCCAACTAAGGACCCTAGACAGTAATGTAATGGCATTGTTGCACGGGCCATTGTTCTGATAGGTGACAATAGCACCATCAGGACCTGCCAACTGAGCTACCATTCACATCAAGTTTCCCCATTAGCAAAACGTATGAACTGTTTGTATTCAGTACAGTCGTTAGTACTTAATGTGCCTTCAGAAACCGCTACCCACTACTAAACAGACTTTCAGGATGCCACTGCCATCTACCTAAAGACAGATTCAGATGGAATCCACACCTCCAACAATGATGTGATTCTGAGAGTACAGTGAGTGTTTCACTTATTACCTGTTACAATAACAAAGAGAACAGAGACAGAGAAAGCACTGTATGGCTCAAGCTGAGCACTCCAATCAACATGGAGGTGTCAGTACATGAGCTGAACCTGGACTGTGACCTCAGTATGCAGATGTAGAGGCTGAAAAGCTCTATTAAGCTGCTTGACAAAAACATCTGCTAAATACCTAAACTATAACTACGACTATACATGTTGAGACCAGAGAACAGACATCCCTTGTCTATCAACAAGTTCACCTCCCTGCCTGTATCTCTAGATCTATTGATCTCAGTAGAGAATCACTGCTCCAGACTACAGTAGTATGGAAAACACAGAATTCCCAAGACTGGTATGTCCATGAAGCATGATGTAATGATGAGGGACATAGGCAGACAGACAGATAGACAGACACACACACAGCCATAGAGAAACACATGAATACACATACACTCACAAACACACACACACACACACACACACACACACACACACACACACACACACACACACACACACACACACACACACACACACACACACACACACACACACACACTTAAAGCCTATTCAAACACACGCTCACACACACACATATCTGATTCCAACACACACTCACAAAAACATGTGCACAAACCCAAAGCTGAAAGAGCATAGGGCTGAGGAGTGGAATGCACTGTGCAGCAGCAGGTCCCTTTTCCATTCCACATCCAGAGCACAGCTCCACCCAAAGCAGCCAGCCAAGACAGCACTGAGAGAAGAAGAGCAGTGCCCGTGCCCATACACGTGCAGTCACACACACACACACACACACACACACACACACACACACACACACACACACCAAGAGAAACACATTCATACACACACACACACACACACACACACACACACACACACACACACACACACACACACACACACACACACACACCTCTTGACTTTGGCTGTCTGACAGCTCCGACTGTTTTTCACACCAACACAATCAGTAATTCAGACTGACGCAGTCAGTAGACCATGACTATATTTTCAGGAATGTCGATCCTTACGACTTGAGATCCGATCTGCAGGGGCATGCTAACAAATGGAACTTCTTAACAAAGTATTCCCTTCAGACGCCCACACTCCTCGAGAAGCTCGGCAAGCTCGGCATTACCCATGGTGCTCTACTCCTTACCCATGACAACTTCACGGCAATGACATGAAAAGGAGAGTGATGATCACCAAACGGCTCCCGTCACATAAAATAACTACGCCGTGACAGATGCTCGAAACCAGACGGACTGTTTTTCAGCCCTCCCTGCTAACGGCTAAGCCAGGCTGACTTTCCACATGAAACCAGAGATCCGCTCAAAAGCCCATCTGGAGCAGCCGAGAGGGGCTCGTACCTTGATCAAGACCACGTCCACGGCCGTGTCTCCGCGGGGACACAGACTGTACCTCCGCCGGTGTCTCTCGTACATCTTCTCCTGCTTTGAGCCACGACAGAGTCCCACATGAGGGTCGAACTCTCCACGCTCTTTTCCCCCCTAGAGAATCAGCCAGAGCAACAGCAGCTACCCAGAGCTCCTGATCACATCTGTGTCAAGAACCAGCCCCTCCTCTCTCCTGCCTCTCTCTCTCTCTCTCTCACAATGCTCACTGCCTCCCTCCCCCTTTCACTGAACGTCCCTCTCCAGAAGTCTTTCCCCCTTTCTCACACACACACACACACACACACACACACTTCCTCTCTCTCCCCTCCCTCCTTCCCTCCCTCCCCATTGCTCCATTACTCCATTAGGCTGCTGCCTTCAGTCATCCCGCTCTCTGCTTCTACACGTTTCTGCTTCTGACTAAATCTCTTTGCTTTGTCTATGTCTATGTTGCAGACGCCTTTTTTTCTCTCCCCTCTCTCAATTCCTCTCTCCATCTTTTTTTTTGTTTTGTTCTCCCCTCGTTCCCTCTCTCTCTCTCTTTTCTCCCACTCACTCATTCTCTTTAAGGACTGTGTAGGCTGGCTACATAAAAGGAGCCTCTATGCTGGGAGCACAATGACCACTCACAGAGCAGAAGGCTCCAGGTCAGCTCTCTGCACACGAGAAGATGGGAAGAAAAGACAGACAGAGAGAGAGCGAGAGAGAGAGAGAGGGAGAGAGAGAGATAGAGGAGAAAGAGGAGTGTTACAGTTGCAGATATCGGCACTTATTTACACTGAATATCAGGAAGAAGACGCTCATCACTACAGAGACATCTGTACTGATTGATCAGGAAATGGAGGATCAATTCACCAAACACAGGAGACAGTGTGCTCCCTCAGCGAAGATGGCCGCAAACCAATCAGTGCGGACAGACATAACTAATCAGCACATGACTCAAGAGATCAGGCCAGAACTCCAAGCCGCCTGGACAAAGCCCACAGCGTCATGGCAACGGCCACAAACAGATACCAGCAAGTGACGCAAGGCGGACTGCTGGACTGTGTATGACCTTAGAGCTGACCCGCTCAGAAAGAGGGTGACACAGCAGAGAGGCCATGAAGATGTCAGCCATGGAGGAAGGAAGAGAGATCAACAGATGAGAAGAGCACAAGAGGAAGAAGAGGCGTTTCTTTCACCATCACTGAAAACACGCTCAGGCACAGAAGGAGTTCAATATGCGTTTCTAATCAGGATTGTCCATTGTGTAACACATGGGTGGGCTGGTTGTCAAGAGTGTTTGTGTGTGTGTATAGGTGTGCCGTTATTATAACAATTGTGCAGTGTGTGTGTGTGTCTGTGTGTGTGTGTGTGTGTGTGTGTGATGAGCAGGCATTGATTTGAGAGGATCCGCTGACTGACAAATAAAGCAGATGATGAAAATATCCTCTATAGAGAAAGACACACACTCTCTCTCCCTCCCTTCCTCTCTCTCTCACACACACACACCACAAACATAAAACAGACATATAAACACACACACAGAGGCACACACCTGGACTGACTGCACCCTAAAACAATGCTTTTCTATTTCCTCTGCCCCAAGCTACCTTCAGACACACCTTGTTGTGAGAACACTTAATGAGAAGCAGCACACACACCCAGGCCTTCACACACACACACACACACACACACACACACACACACACACACACACACACACACACCCAACCACACACACACACACACACACACACACACACACCTCACACACACGCACACACAGAGCCCTGTTTGCAAAACAAGTTCAGACACATTGGAATAAAAACTACAGAGAGGAGACAGAAGGCACAATTGCACCAGGCAGACCATTGTGTGTGTTTGTGTGTGTATGAGTCTATGTGTGTATGTGTGTGTGTGTGTGTGTGTGTGTGTATGTGTATCCGTTTTCCTTTGTGTGGTGTGTGTCTATGTTTCTGTTTGTGTGGGCTGTTCTGATGGGGGTAAGGCAGCACAGATATCTGCCTAGAGGACAAAAAATAATGGCCATTAACACAAAGCCAATGGATTAAAACCTGCATTTCAGATCATGCTTTCTGTCTCCCTCACTTGCTCTTTCTTCCTCACTCATTGCCATGTTAAAAAATGCAAAACCACAATTTAGCCCATGCACATCTGGAATACGTTATACTCCTGCCATCCACAGGAGGGCGCCCATGCCCTCACAATAGAGGGGTTCCTGTCCTCCAGATAGCAGGGTAAACCCTGGCTGGCCACACATCTCTACAAGGACTCAACCCTCCACAGACCCCTGAAAGCCCCTCATTAACCTGCCACACACTCATTTACCAGCACACGTCCTCACTCCTGTAGCACTGTATGAGGAGTCAGCCGGACACTAGTAGACTGTGGTTATTACACAAGAGAGTGTATTAGAGGTACACATACCAACACACATGTACACAAACACACACATACACACACCTACATATATGAAGGGTCAGCATGTGGAGAACACATGCTACAGTGTGGCGCCCTCTAGAGGCCAATATGAGTGCAAGAGGCCATCAGAGAGGCCATATAAAACATGACACCTTGTTATGTACAGCACACATCAGCAGTGGCGGACCTAGTCATTTGGGGGCCTAAGGCGAACATAGCCAGGGGCCCTCTTCATCTGTCCTTTTAATGCAAAAAAAAAGGGCCACCTCAAAGCAGGGGCGGACTGGGGGAAAAAAGTGGCCCGGGAGTTGTCTGTCAGAGCGGCCCACTTAATATACGGCGCGTTGCCCACTCAATGTATGCAAAATACCCATACACTTAACATAATTTTGGATGATTACAAAGAAATAACATTATATATGTTTTTTAATAGGGGTGTGCCAAATAATCGTCATGACGATGCATCGCGATTCTAATTTTCACGATCTACTTCATTTTAATTGCATGAATGGTTGGCGAACATCAAGCATTTCCGGCCGCGCGATACTGCGACAAGTCATTCATAAACAAAACATGCAGTGTATCCAGTAATAATAATATTTGTGTTAAGTAACCTCCAAAAGTCGTTTAAATAAATACAGCTATGTATGAACTGAGTTGCTTTGAGTTATCAATTGAACACACTATCCAGATCATACACAGCCAGTCAGCCACTGGTAATGGCTTCATTTTTTTCTAACAGTGTTCAGTGAAAATTCGCAATGCATCGCAATGCATCGCAATGCATTGCAATGCATCGCAATAATTCAAGTATTGCGATGCATCGTGATAGAATCGCATCGTGGCATGTGAATCGTGATACGAATCGAATCGTGACTTCTTTGGCAATACCCACCCCTATTTTTTAATAACATTTGGATCCACAAATTAGCCTTGTTGGACACATGGAATAAAATGATACTGGCTATTGTAACACTCCAAGGTAGGTATAGTTTGCTAGATGAATATGCTTAACTCTGGGCTAGTATCCTACATTAAGCAATATCAATTTTTTTGTAGGCTGATTAACTCATACAGCAATACCTTTTTGTATAGTAGATGGCAGCACACAATCAAAATATTTCCCCTCTACCTACATAGCTACAGTAGCTAGTTATATGGAAGAAAGTTGCATTCAGGAGCCTTCATAAGCAAACATGATTTGGCTCCACATTAAATTATCCCACTTTTTCATTATCCACATGTCTCAAATGTTGTATGATGCAACATAGCTTTACAGGACACATAAAATATGTCCAGTAACAACGTAAAGAAGGGGGCAACATATAAGTCAAAACCAACTATATTTATTGACTGATCTCGAAAGTATTGGCTAACAAAAGCTAAAAAAGTCTTCACAAAGAAAATAACTCAGTGTTAGGGCTAAAAGCGAACATTCACACTGTACAACCTATGAAAAGGAAAACTGTTGCGACCGACAACATCTGCGGGAGGGCCGGTTGGTTATAGATTTGGGCCATCCCATCGGCCCATCGATGCCTGTGTGGGCAACTCGTCGAGGGCTTTCTGCTGGGTGGGGGCCTAAGGCAGTTGCCTAGTTCGCCTTAATGGTAGGTCCGCCACTGCACATCAGCCACCATGTCCTGCAGGCCAGTGCACACACTGGACTACAGTTATGTCCTCTTGAAGTTGGTTGTACTGTGTCAAAACCAGCCAAAGAATACTGAGGACCAAAAAGATCCAAACAACAAACAAATAAACAAATAAATTATAGCCAGACAGAACACAGAGGACCACGGTCACACAGAAACTGTGAGCCATAAGGATGAATCCTTATGATGATGCCATACGTCACTGTGACATCATCAAAACCTTTTTTTTGTGCTGTTTTCCCATCCCAAGGCCAAATACACAAAACATATCTGCCCCCTTTCCCAACGACCCCTCAGCCCTCTTTTGATGCCTGATTAATGGCAAAGATTAAGCTGCATCTGAACAATCTGAACATTGTTCGCACACATGTTTTTGAGGAATGTCACAATTACATAACTAACAACCATCCACCACAGTGATTCCTTTACCGTCAGCACACATGAACCATATACTGTTATACATTACCACCTGAACATTCAGCCACCTGATAGTCACGCTGGTTAGAGAAAAAGCCACTTCTCATCCCATGGCTATGTGGACTTAGCACAGATTTAGCACTGTGATTCTTAATTAAGGATTTGCTCATCTGTAATGAAGTAGGCACGATCATGTGGGACACCGTCACGCAGCTCTTCTTAAGGACCCGCAGATCCATCTGCTGTTGCGATCCGTCCCCGTCTATTACAGACCCAGACACGTTATTACATCACCACCACCAGACAGGCCACTGTCGCCAAAATTGTGAGGGCTGAAACAGAACCCCACACTTTGAAACGCCATTTTATACCACAGCCAAGGATAGGGATGTCTCTCCTTCCTTACTTCACCCACTCTCCCTCCTTCCTTCCCTCTCTCGAAATATGTACACCTGCAAAGAGCCAGCACATCGTCTGCCAACCAATGGGGGAAAAGGACGGACTCAAGAACAGCTGTCGACACTTCTCTCCACTGTTTCTCTCTCTCTCTCTCTCTCTCTACCTTTATCAATTTATCCCTCCCTACCTCCTTCTCCTTCTCCCTCTCTCTCTCTCTCTCTGTCTGCCTTTATCCCTCATTCTCCTCTCTCTCTCTCTCTCTCTCTCTCTCTCTCTCTCTCTCTCTCTCTCTCTCTCTCTCTCTCTCTCTCTCTCTCAAGGTCTGCTTGTTAACATTTTGTATTGGGATCAGCAAAGATGGCCATTTGGAGGACTCAGAAGAACAAGTTACTGGGGGCGGGTTCAGTTGAGACTGTTGAGGTTCTTAAGGGATCGGTGCCGGGTCACATGAAAATTGAATATGTTCCTCATAAACTGGTTAATGATATTATGACTTGTTTGAATATGCTCCTCTTAAACTGGTTATTGATATTATGACTTGATGAAAATGTAATATGTTCCTCATAAACTGGTTAATGATATTATGTCTTGTTTGAATAAACTCATCATAAACTGGTTAATGATATTATGACTTGTTTGAATAAACTCATCATAAACTGGTTATTGATATTATGACTTGTTGGAATATACTCATCATAAACTGGTTAATGATATTATGACTTGTTTGATTATGCTCCTCATAAACTGGTTAATGATATTATGACTTGATGAAAATTGAATATGCTCCTCATAAACTGGTTAATGATATTATGTCTTGTTTGAATAAACTCATCATAAACTGGTTAATGATATTATGACTTGTTTGAATAAACTCATCATAAACTGGTTATTGATATTATGACTTGTTGGAATATACTCATCATAAACTGGTTAATGATATTATGACTTGTTCAAATATACTCATCATAAACTGGTTAATGATATTATGACTTGTTTGATTATGCTCCTCATAAACTGGTTAATGATATTATGACTTGATGAAAATTGAATATACTCATCATAAACTGGTTAATGATATTATGACTTGTTTGATTATGCTCCTCATAAACTGGTTAATGATATTATGACTTGTTGTCATGCTTGAGGTGTGGGGAAGCTGCTGTGTGAAGTTGGAGATGATGGGCAAGTGGTTTTAAAGAGAGAGAGGGAGGAGCTGAGCTTTTCCTTTTCTTGTATTAATGTAATGGCGTAAACCTTGTTGGTTGGAAGTTTTAATGTTTGATGTGTTTTACAGATGTAATTGTATTGTATAATTGTTGTAATTGTCTCTGCACTCTCTCTCTCTCTCTCTCTCTGCACTCTCTTTCTCTCTGCACTCTCCTCTCTCTGCTCTCTCTCTCTTTACACTTTCTCTGCTGTCTCTCTCTCTCTCTGCTCTCTCTTTCTCTCTCTGCTCTCTCTCTTTACACTTTCTCTGCACTTTCTCTGCACTCTCCTGAGATCACTGCTGTTTTGAGCTACGCTGTGAGAGACTTTTCCCATCTCTGCAAGTCTGACCCCTGTCATCCAGCTTCATCCAGACCTTCCGGCTGTAAACATGGGTCAGTCACCCCCCCCCCCCCCCCCCCCCCGCACACACACACACACACACACACACACACACACACACACACACACACACACACACCAAAGTAGAGGAGGAAGATCCTGAGAGTCTGGGAGAGACACATGTGACTGATGACGCACAGCTCACATTTGAGGCTCATTTCCCCCCTTCAGACACTGCCTAGCAAACCTCCAGATGGATGGAATGACAGAAGGGAAAGAAAAAGACGACTTGCCTCATCTGTGATGGTCATCGGTGTGGGCTCCTTACTTCCATCCAAAGTGTTCACTGGTCCACTGTCCACGATATCTGAGGTGTGCACACAGACACACACACACACAAAGCAAAGAGGGCATGAGCATTGTTTATAATGGGAGCAACACAAAGTAGGCCTAAGTAGAGGATTGGCAAAAGCGACCTGATCAACTATTCAATGAATCAAGCTTTCAGAATACATTGTACCTTAAAATGTCTAGTCAATCCCAGATCAGAATAGCTTTGACCAAGGTATTCCCAAAACATTTTAAACATTTTAAATTCTAAACATCAACTTCAATCCGGAAGTCCATGTCCAGTGTTAAACGACTCCATAATATGCAGACATTCCTGAATCTTAAACTCATCAAAATGAAGATTTGAAGATTTTTCCACTGTTTATGGGTGGGTCTGAGACCCCTAGTCCAGCTCAATCACCAGCAGAGCAGCAGTCCAGCTCAATCACCAACAGAGCTCATGATGCCCCACACTGCTCTTCTCACACTTATCTCTTAGCGAGGCCCTGTGACTTTCCCAAGCCTTTGAGAGCCCAGTGCTAACGAAGATGGCTGCCAAAAGCTCCTACGAATAAAGTGCCCTAACGGCAATCCTGCTGTCTTGTTTTGTCCATCTATCGCTCTCTTTCTCTCTCCCCCTGTGTATATGTCTCCCTCACCCTGTCTGTCTGTCTTCCTATCTTTGTCGGTCTGTCTATCACTGCCCCCCATTAGTTTGTGCTATTCTACAGCTACTGGGCTCAGATGAGGTCACCTCCTGTTGCTGGGATACATGGTGCTGTAAATATACATTGTCCTGCATCGACACTTCCTATTCACACAGACTGCTGGGTGGCAACCATGAAAATAAGCACCCATGACAACACTGACACACCCACTCAATCTCGCTCACTCTCTCCCTCTCTTTCTCTCTCTTTCTCTCTCTCTCTCTCTCTCTCTCTCTCTCTCACACACAGAAACACACACACCTCAAACTAACCCTTTCTCTCTTTCTCTTCTCTCTCACACACACACACACACACACACACACACACACACAGACATACCTCAAACTAGCTAAATCTATCTCCCTCTTACACACACACACACAAACACATAACACTGACGACACCACAGGTTTCCTCACAATTGTCTGTTAAGATAAAGTGTAGATAACTCCAACAATAACAACACACAGCCACACTCCCCGTCTCTCTCTGTCTTTCTTTCTATCTCTCTCTCTTGTTCTAGGTCTCTCTCTCTCCCTCACAAACACACAAACACAGACAGAGCTCAAACTAGCTAAATCTATCTCCCTCTTACACACACACAAACACATAACACTGACGACACCACAGGTTTCCTCACAATTGTCTGTTAAGATAAAGTGTAGATAACTCCAACAATAACAACACACAGCCACACTCCCTGTCTCTCTCTCTCTTTCTTTATGTCTCTCTCTCTCTTGTTCTACTATGTCTCTCTCTCTCCCTCACAAACACACACAATCACACACTCACATACTGGTGGCCTGGGCTGTGGAATGCTACTGTATGGCAGTGCTGTGAATAGATCTGAATGGGTGGACATGACAAACGACCAGGCTGCTTTTAGCGGCCATTGTAACGATCACATGCTCATAGTCACAGGACACACACACACACACACACACACACACACACACACACACACACACACACACACACACACACACACACACACACATGTGGGGAACAGCCCAACACAGCCTATACAATCAGGGCTGTACTGGCACAGCATTAGCGTTTTATTAAAGGGGCATTATGAAGGTTTTTATCATATTCTTTTTTAAAGTACATATCTGTTGATAAATAGTTTCTATTTACATCCTTCAATCCATTTTGAAGGCATGTAGTCATGTGAAGGACAGGGATACACACCTGTCATTCTCACTAGTCGAACAGGCTATTCATAGTTTTGTGATCTGGGTCTGAAACCGTGTAATAATGTCAGAACAACCGTTACACTCCAATGTTGGTAAATAAACAGCTGGAATTCGATCAACCACCAAGCTAATCAGTGCCATTTGTGCTATTGCTGGTGATCGCATGGCAAGTCTGCTTCTTTTAGGTAGTTTCCAGGCTAATTTTGGACAGAACTTCCTTATTGTTGCTTCAAAGTCCAAATAAATCTCAAAACACATCTAGAGAGCCCATTCTCGCTCAGTTAATCCTACAACAACATTGATCAGAGTCATATATTTATTCAGACCCATGAAATCTGACTTCAGAGGATAAAACAAAAAAAAACAAGCACATGACATCAAATGTCTTACCTGCACCTGGTGTGGACTGTGTCTCCAGGTGTGCTCCTGTGTCTGGGAGTGTGTCTCTCTTCAGTTGTGTGTGCGTCTCCAGCTCACTCTGCGAGCTCAGGTGCGTGTCCCACTCCTTGATGACTTCCTGGGAGGAGTAAGGGCACACCTTGACAGTGGCATCAGACTGCAAACCTGGGCGGCACCCCAAGTCCACATCCACAGAGCTGTTGGGTAGAATAGATGAGCCCGTTTGGGCTTCTCTGTTTGGGCCGGCGGCATCTGCAGCTGGTTCTAATCCACTCGGGTTCAGCTGTGTGTACACCTGTGGATCACTTTGGCATGGGTGTGTGTTTGCCAATATCTCCTGAAAGACCAAGTGTGTGTGCGTGTCCGTACCACTTTGGGTCATATGTGCACAAACCTCTGTCTCATTTACATTTGTGTGTGTGTGAGTATCTGTTTCGTTTTTGGATGTGTGTGTGAGACATTCCATCTCATTTAGGATTATCTGTGTGTCAGTCTCTGTCTGGCTTTGGGGTATTTGCACGCAAGTCTCAACCTTGCTTTGTTTTGTGTCCGTGTGAGTGTCTGTCTCATTTAGGTCTGTGTTTGTGCGGGCGTCATCAACCTCTCTCTCTGAATCTGTGAGGGAGGAGGCCACCGCGAGCGCATCCCCAGCGGTGGTGAGCTCCTCTGGACAAGGCTCTACCGCTGGTCCCTTGATGCTGCTGGAGGTCTCTGTGGGAGGCTCAGACAGCAGGTTCTCTCCTTCAGAATCTTCAATTCCCTTCGCATTCCGATCAGGTGACTCGCCACCCTCACTGGCTCTCTCTACAGCGGTCTCCGCGGAAACCTGAACACATCCCTTATCGGAACCTCCCGTTGGCTGACCATCCTCTTCAAGACCCTGTGGGCCCTCTCCAAACCTGAGTGACCTCTGGTGCTCCGAATCTCCAGCTGACTCTTGTCCATCTCCCTCCATCTCCTCCTCTGGACTCTCTTCGTCTGCCTGTGACTCAGTAAGTGCATCAGGTCCTTCCCACAGAGGAACAGAGAGTGGCTCACAGGACACCTCAGCTCTCGAATCAGCATCCTGAGTCAAACTCAAGTCAGTGTGTGCCTGAGGGGCTTCCGTACCGTCTTCTTCTGTGCGTGGTAAGGCTGCAGCTCTTTCTATTTCTTGCATTGGGTGTGCCAAATAATTATTCCCTTCACTCTGCGCTGTGTGCATTTCAAGATCAGCCTCTTCCGTCTGCGCCGTTTGAGTGTGAAGATCGGTTCCTTCGCTCTGTGTTGTGTCCATCAAAGTACTAGTCCCTTCGCTCTGAGCCGTGAACGTTTCAGGAACTGTTCCCTCACTCTGTACTGTGTGGTTTTCTGGAACGGTTCCGGCACTCTGCACGCTTTTTGTCTCGGAATCAGTTCCCCCTGGGAAAATTACTGTCCTCTGTTCCTTTCTGTCTACCTTCCCTCCTTCCACTTCTGCTATCTGCTCCGTCTCAGGAGCCGTGTGTGACGTTGACTCAGTACCTGCCGTGTTGTCCAGCTCTGCGTGTGTGAGAGGTTCAGCACCTGCTGGTGTGTGTGTCTCAGAGTCTGTGGAAGATTCAACAGCTGCCTGTGTGTCGTGTGAGTCCTGCTTTGCGTGTGTGAGAGGTTCAGCACTTGCTGGTGTGTGTGGCTCAGAGTCTGTGAAAGATTCAGCAGCGGCCTGTGTGTCGTGTGTGTCCAGCTCTGTGTGGTCCACTGGTTCTGGTTGGGGGACAGTGGTAGCCTCTCCTGAGGGTGCAGGTAGGAGGGGGGATTCTTCAGGAACTGTGGACTGTTCCTCCCCACTGTTGCCCTGTTGTTTTCTCTCCTCAACCTCCTCCTCCACCTCCTCCACCTCCACCTCCTCCACCTCCTCCTCCTTCTCCTCCTCCTCCTCCTCAGTCTGCTCTTGATCAGATGTCAAGGACCGTTTCACTACTGCAGCGTATGACAGCTCCTCCATTACACCTGAGACAAGTGAAGGAACAGCTGCATCACAACCCTGCTCCTGTCCAGACACACACGCCTCTGAGGATGCTGGAGCCCAGCTGGTATCACCCGGTTTTGGCAGGTGGTCGGGTCCAGGAGCCATACCAGGTCTAAGACTGACCGTCAGGTCCAGCTGCTCCTCAACTTGAGTAGAACACGTCTCTTTGAGGCTGCTGTCCGTGTGTGTGTGCGTGCTTTTGTCCTCACTGAGCGGTTCTTCTCGGTCACTAACGGCATGCAAGTGTGTGTGTGTGCCTGCACAGTCAGAGTCCGTCTCAGGCGAGGGCTCTTCGCTGAGGCTGGCGGTCCTGTCTGTTTCCTGTTGCTTGTGGGGAGACCCTGTGGTGTGACAATGCGTGCCGATCTCAGTCCCCTCCTCGCTGAGCTTTTCCCCTCTCTCGCTCCTCTCCCCAGCCCTGTCGCCGAGCTCCTCCCCTCCCCCAGCTCCCCCCTCAACTGCACGAGTCAGCTCTTCCCCCCTCTCCGTCGAGTCTTCTGCTGGCGGTGTCTCCGAGCCCCTCGCTGCTCTCTCCCTAGGAGCGTCAGCAAGGTCTGGCCATGTCTCTGCCCTCTCCTCCACGGCCATATCCTTTTCCTCTGGCCCTTCGCTCTCCGCCTGGCCGCTGTGAGACCCGAGGCTGATGTCCTCTCCTATGGAAGCGTCTCCCCACATGCTCCGGTCTTCCTGGTGGCCGTTGTTGAGCGCTGCGGGTGTGAGAAGGGAAGGCTGCGGGGCGGCCGCTAAGTCCATCTCCGTTTCCTGCGCCATGTGTGTGTCGCTCGATTCTGGTTCGCCCGCGTCACCGAGCGGAACTCCTCCACCCTGGTTCCCCCGCCCTCCCTCTGTCATTTCCCCTGCTCCTCTGTGCAGCTGCTGCTGCTTCTGTTGCTGTTGCTGATCTTGGGTCTGCGCGTTGCCCATGCTGAAGTCTGCGGCTGTGCTCTCTTCTTCCCCCTGACTTCTCTCTTCCTGTTTTGGTTTCTGTGCTGCTCCTGCTGCTGTTGGTGATGGTGGTGGTGGTGGTGGTGGTGGTGATGGCGACGGTGGTGACCGCCTGAGAGACGCAGGCTTTGGAGACGTGTCCAGAACTGTGTGCTCTTCTGTACCTGCTTCCTTTATCTGTTCTAAAGGGCTGGTCCGGTCATCACACGTCTGCCGCGCCTGCCTCCCTGTCCTACTGCTGTCTTCAGCCGCCTCAGAGCCCTCCTCTACGCCGGCTGATGGCTCTCCAGCAGGTCCAGCCCTCCGACCCTCCTCTGCACTCTCCCCGGCTTGCTCCCCGTTCGGACAGAGGCGACGGGCCGCCGCGCTGACATGGTTTGCCGTCTGCTCTGGTTTGGTGTCTGCGGTGCCTGGATGCTCTGGCGATGCGTCTGTGGTTCTCTGGGTCTCGACGCTGCTGTTGTTGTTCCTCTTGCCTCTCTTTCGCTTGGGCGTGCGGCGGGACGAGCCGTTGGGTCGGCCCTTCCCAGGTCTGCTGGCGTCGTTTCCTGTGGCAGGATACAGCTTCTCTAACCGCTGCTGCAGCTCTATGTCACCCTGCAGAGGAAGAAAAATACGCGCGCACACACACACACACACACACACACACACACACACACACACACACAGACACTGTCAGGTAGGTTTGAAGAAGTATGTGACAGTATGAACTCAAAACAAACAACTCAAAGCTTGAAATTGAATCAACATGGGCACACGACTACGGGAAAAAAACAGAACAACAGATGAAAAACAACCACAAGACCTGAAGCCAAAATCAAACACACAACCTAATAAACATGAACACAGAAAACCACACACCAAAAACCACCAGCGCTGCAATTATGTTTCACGAAGGCATACAAACTAAAGAGAACAGACCTGTTTGTCTGATAACATAATATGTCAATAACATATAGAAAATAACTCAGATCTCCAGAGAAGCTGATAGCTGTATGACTGACCTGAGTCCAAGCCCTTGAAATGTCAGCTCTTACTCTTTTACTTAACCACAACACACACCAACACTCAAATAGCAGAAGTTAGCGTCTGTGGGACAGAAGTTGACAGATGTCTCACTACACAGCTGCTCAAACTGGTCTCACCTCTCCATCTCTATGGCGACGGATAAGCTTCTGAAACTCCTGCACCTCTTTCTGCAAGGTGGGTGGGGGGTTGCCGGGGGGTACGCGGTGGGTCAGCGTGTAGGTGCTGAGTGTGGGATGGTGGCGCAAGCACCCACGGCCTCCTGGGTAGACGTGGCAGTCCTTAGCCTTCCGAGCCTCAGATGAGAGCTCTTCTCTGTGGCAAGAAAACACCCCACAGGGTTTAAAACAGGCGGAGGCCAGGTCACATGAGAGTGATTCACAAGCCAGTCCACACCTACTGAGCAAATTGTACAGAACCTCCTCAAACACAAACACACGCACACACATAGATACACATTCATATACACACACAGATACACACACACAGCACATACAAATACACAGATAAACACACACACACACACACACACACATACATACACATACACAGACACACACAGATCCACATATGGATTTACATACACACATCCATGCCCACACACATACAGTCACATACAGACACAGACAGATAAACATACACACACACACACACACACACACACACACACACACACACACACACACACACACACACACACACCTCTCTCACCAATCTTTCAGGTTATGCAGCTTTATGACTTAATTAATTTATTTGTTTTTCAGTTCATCCGCAGCACATCCTGCAGGGCCCTGTGCATGGGAACTGTCACTTCGATTGTCCACAGCCGTTGAACAACAATAAACCTTTATATAAAAAAAAACATGTCCCACAACTTTAAATAAAACCTGTTTAATCAGTAGCACAGAGCTGCACGCCCACACACAGGGACATACAGAAATAGTGTGTGATTAAAAACAGACTTCCTGCTTTTGCCTTGTATGCGCCTGGTCCACTGGGGGAGGGGTCACTGGGTGGAGGTGGAAGGGATGGGGGTGGGGGGGGGGGGGGGGGGGGGGGGGGCTTTATTGCTCAGCAAATGAGCAGAATCTTAACAATGAAGGGAACTGAGTAACCTATTCAGTGAGATGATGTCATGGATGAGGGGAAGCATGCAAGTGAAGAGAGAGAGAATGAAAGTCAGTATGAGGGGGGAAGGAGAGAAGGATATGAGAGAGAGGGGTGTTGGTGGAGGAGGAGCAGAGAGAAGGATGATGAGAGGAGTGAGAGAGAGGAGCTAAAGAGATGTGAGTGATGAGAGCAGAGTGGTATGTCAAGTATGTGGTTTCGTGACAAACTTGGGTAAGTTAGCAAGTAGGTGGTAAACCTCGGAAAAGAAGAGACCTGTGGCTTTGTGGGCCCTTTGGCTGAGTAAACTTACCCAGGTGTGTCACCTAGCCACATACTTGAGTCCCCCCCAAGGGATTCTGGCCCACGATTACAGGTGGGGGGGGGGGGTCAAAGGTCACATTGCTCTGATCTCAACTGTTCCATTGCGGAAATAGTGAATCTCTCCTTGTTCCCTCAAGCTGCAATTAGTGTAGGCTAATAACTGAACATGGCTGACTACATTAGTGTCACTCACACACACACTCACACACACACACACACACAAACACACACCACACACTGTGTTTCCTCTCTGTTTTCCCAGGATTAACTTTACACTTTCTTAGTTTACACTCATGCTTTCTAAACTCTAGGGTGTGTGTGTGTGTGTGTGTGTGTGTGTGTGTGTGTGTGTGTGTGTGTGAGTGAGTGTGTGTCTTTAACAGGAAAAGGGTAGGGATGCCAGAACAAACACTTTAAATTCTTTTCAAAGGTTAGAAATTATTTCACATGAATAGGATCTTATAAATGGAAAGGACATTAAAATGACTATACTTAAATCATTCAAATGTGTCTGATCACACTACTACTACGTCTGTTTCAAGCTTCCCTGAGTCAGGCCTGTTCTAGATTGGGTTTAGGCTTGTGATGCGATTGGGTGGGATTATACAAGCATTGGTTCTGCTGACTTTTTCTCTCTCACTCCATTTCTCCCCACGTACGAACAGTTCACTCAGGTGCCCTCTGACATTTGACCCCTGACTGGTTGCCCCCAGCCTTCCACTTTTAGCTGGTGAGGGTGAGGGGCAGGCAGAGTGGTGAGTAAATCTGGGTTAGTGATCGCTCTGGAGGTGAAGAGAGGAACAGGGAGAGGATAAATCTGCTCTGAGGCCAGACCAGGCTAGGGATTTATTCAGTTTCTTTCACTCTCTTATGATTCATATACCCATCTAAGAGCTCTGGCAGGTTTCAAAAATGCAAAAGGAAGTGAATTTGAGATGTAATCATCACCCAAGGACACACACACACACACACACACACACAACCACACGCACACACCCATCACTAAATCCACCTGATCCTGGCATATCACAACACATAGTTCCTATTACACACACACACACACACATAGCATTAAAGGTATGGTAATCTAGTAAAATACTAAAGTGAAATGCAGCATGAAAATATGCCTCTGATTTGAACCTTTTTTTGGCAGTCAGCATTGCAGGCAGGACGAAAGGGCACTTGGAGTAGCACAGTGTGTCCAAGCGAATGTGAACACCACACACACACACACACACACACACACACACACACACACACACACACACACACACACACACACACACACACACCTCTGCTGCAGTTACCACTCCGAGGATATGTCAACATCAGCTCAAACACACAGACCACCAGTTCTCCAATTCCCACAAGCCTTCAAATACCCAATGCTAGTTAGAAACAAGACATGCGACAGCTGTCAGATGCCAAAAGTGTCCTTTTGAAATAAGCCAAGAAATACAAAAAAAGTGGTATGGACGTATGTATGTATATATGAATCAATATATAAGGTACCTGTGTGTATGTGTGTAAGAAGAAAGAAAGAAAGACAGATTCTGAATGGTGTAGGTCCTAAGGTTGTGCATGTCTGTTTCGGAGATTCTTTGCTTAAAGTTCAGGGGCCGTATTCACAAAGCCTTTTATCTTACCACTAGGAGTGCTCCTAACTCGCGCTAAAACATTTTACGTAGGAGTAATTTCTTAAAAGTGATGCACAACGCCTCTGAGACCTACTCATACTAAGGATAATACCAACTCCTAAGCTTAAGATAAAAACTCTATTTGCTATGGATGACGTCAATTCTCATGCACAAGTTTAGAAGCGGTGCGCACGGTGATTGGTTGCTGACAGGCGCTCTCATTCAAAACTCAGTCCTAACATCCCCCTAACGATCCCACTAAATCAACAGAAAATAAGAGAATAACCTAGGCTTCAAATTAAGTCATATTAAATAGTAATGGACAGTGCACTTAGCAGAATGCACACGCATGATGACAAGATTGTGCATCCAACGAGAATGACGCTTTGCAAGTTAAGAGAAAGAGAAATTGCCGAAAAAAAACACGAAAAATTGCATGGAATCAAGGAAGTAATAATGAAAGCACCCTGCAAACTATTAGGTAATCAGCTTAAACACTTCAAATATCAGTCCATACGGCTCTTTAAGTCCTCCTGTCATAATGGACGAAACGAGGGCGAGACGTAAGAGAAAGCCGAACTGGTCCCAGGACCAACTGCTCCTGTTGGCCCAGTGTGTGCTGGAGAGGAGGAGGGTTATAAAAGCTAAATTTGGCTGTGGGGTGACCACAAAAAAGAAGCGTGAGGCATGGGAGGACATATGTGTTAACATAAATGCTTCATTCCCCAGAATTGCGCACAAAGTGATTACGGCACTGGCCCTGTCTGGGCTAAGCCTAATTTCCCCATGCAGGACATGAAAGCGGCGTTTCAGCTGCCCGATTCCTCTTTCCACAACATTGCGTGTATTCTTGTGCGCTCTACAATTCATGGAAATAAACGGTACACAATAATTAACAGAATTAACAAAGAAAAGGCGACAAAGAGCAAATACGATTTTGTTCCAAGTTTGTCCACATGAGCGTATTTCAATTGTGTCACCAAAATAGGCCTCATGCGTATAATTACATGTTGTAGTTCAACTGTGCTCCCGGTTGTGGATTGAGGAAGGGTGTCAAAAGCCATGTCTTGCATGGATAGCCACTGTCACCCAACAAGTGGCATCCAGCAGGTACATGGTGCCGCTCAAAAAGCTGGCGCAGACCGCTCTCCATTAAAATGCGCGAATCGTGAGTAGATCCAGGCCACTTTGCAACAATATCCATGATTGTGAAATTTGGATCAAACACTATCTGTGTATTAATTGAATGTACCTTTTTGCGGTTTACAAAGACGTCCTAATATCTGGATGGAGCAATTATTTTAATGTGTGTTCTGGCACCCACGACACCGGGCATTCCTGCAATCGCCATGAAATTGACCTTGATCCTTTGAAGTAGGCGATTGTCCAAAGGGAACCGGATAAACTGTTGTACAATGTGTGGTCTACAGAGTGCGGTGATTGTTTGATGAATGAATCGGCTTACTGATGATTGCGACATTCTGAAGTCGTCTGCGTTGCAAAGTTGCATTTTCCCCGTAGCCAAAAATCTTAATGTTATCAAACATTTAACTTCCGGACTGATTGGGTTGTTTCGGTTAGTTGGAGACGTGATTGCATCCCGCACTAATTCTAGTAAAATGTTGATTCCTTCACGGTTTAAGCGATATCTTCTCAACAATTCAGAGTCGGTCAAGTGTCTCCAACACGTTGCGTCTGGCTTCAGCCATTTTAAGACTTTTTGTGAATAGGTCTTAGTGACTTAGGAGTCCTCATGAGGAGTTTTAAGCTGTCCTAGACTTAGGTGCTACTTTTAGGGATAAAATATTTTGTGAATTGCTCTTAGTAAAACAAAATAGGAGTCCTACATTTAAGACTGACACGCCCATTATTTTTAGGAGTTTCTCCTAAATTCGCCACTTATGAGCTACTTTTAGCCCTAAGATTCTTTGTGAATACGGCCCCAGGTGTGTTGCATACATGTGTGCATAGTATAGCATTATAGTATAATATTGTTTAACATAAGTGTGTGAGAGGCTATGATGACGAGAGGTGTGATTACTTATGTAATACTGAATGGATAGAGTTAAGGACTTGAAGAGTCTGGCGTGTGTGTGTGTGTGTGTGTGTGTGTGTGTGTGTGTGTGTGTGTGTGTGTGTGTGTGTGTGTGTGTGTGTGTGTGCGTGTACGTGTATGCAAGACTCACTGGTCTGAGAGTAGCTCCTGCAGCTGCGCGTGTCCGTGTTTCTGGGCCTCGTGGCTGGGGGTCCGTCCGTTTTGGTTGGGGTGTCTCAGTGCCTCCCTGCCCCCCGGCTGATCCAGGAGAAAGAGGGCCACCTGACGGAGACCACGTCGGGCAGCGAAGTGCAGGAGGGTATCTGGCTGCCCACCG
>NC_137926.1:16180590-16198090 GCF_963457725.1 Sprattus sprattus | reverse complement strand
CTCCTCCTCTTCCTCACCGCACTCATCATCACACAGCTGGACTGTCAGCACACACTCGCCCTAAATAGCGAGCACACACACACACACACACACACACAAAAACAAAGAAACACATCAGCAAAATGTCATACTAGAAGAAGCATTCATACATGCAGTACATGCAGTCCGATACACAGACACAGAATATATTTCCACGTCCTGAGGTATACACAAAAGGTTATCCAAAGGAGAACACACACACACACACACACACACACACACACACACACACACACACACACACACACAAAAGCAGACAGTTACACACACACACACACTGACTTTACTTGAAGAGGAGCAGGGGACACCCAGTACGGTGCTCCCAGAAAACACAGGCTCTATTAGTAGACGTGTCTATTGGCAGTTGAGAATATGTTTGCAGAGTGTACCCAGATAAAGTAGCACAAGGCACACACACGCACACACAGCAGGATATCAGGGAGCGGTAGCAGTATAGTACATTGAAGAACAACAAAGGCTCCAGGACCTGTGCTAAACTCAGCCCTAGACAGCACTGGACAGATCTCACTACCACAGAGCACGAGAACGAGGCAAAATAAACATCCAGGGACGGTAACTGTAAACTGTAATTACCCCCACCTAATGTAATTATAGGATCTAAGTGTGTGTGTGTGTGTGTGTGTGTGTGTGTGTGTGTGTGGGCGCGAGTGAGTCAGAGAGAAAGAGTGTGTGTGTGTGTGTGGGTTGTTTTTGTATCTCTCTTCGCTGTCAGCATGGTCTCTTCTCATGTTGCCACTTCACTCTGTGTCTGTGAGCTGGAAGAGAGCTATCTGGCAGCAATGGTCCACATTATACCGCTGCAGACGTTTTCCTAAAGGTCACATCATCAACTGGACATTAGCCTAGCACTGCAGGCACACCCTACAGACGCAGCACACCATGACCATCAGACACAGTTTGTTTGCTAACATAAGCACAGTAGCCAGCAGATAGCAATCTCAATATACTGTATATAGAGCACTCTTAGCCTTTAGCATATGCCTATCAAAGAGCGTTACCCCAAAGTAGACCCCTGCTGACACACAATTGACAAAAATGTCCATACATGGTACACCACAGACATCTGCACTGGCACACCCCCAACACACCCTCCACTATTCACAATACAACAAAAAAAATCAAAAACACACCAATGTAACTTTGACATGGCCTCTATGGAAGTAGATAAGACTAGAGGCTGGCTGACTCTCACCTTCTCTGCCGGCAAGGCTGTGTTATTATATTTAGAGGGTTATCTACTAGGACCCTTTGCTTTATATTTAGAGCTTTATCTGCAGAGACCTCTGCTTTAGGTGGCCTGTGCTGTTTTAAAGCTCACACTTCAACGACAATGATGACAATAATAAGAACAACACAAACTCTACTTAAACAAAGGAGTGTGTGTGTGTTTGTGTGTTTGTGAGACAGAGAGAGAGAAAAAAAGGAGTGTAAGTGAACAGAGAGATAAAGTCTGTCCATAACATACAGTCCCTTCCCAGCCACAACATACAGAATACCACATACGGCGTAGAACACCCATATCACAACAGTATACATTAAACAACATACAAATAAGTGCAGTATACATTGACTACATTAAGTATAAAATTACAGATCATGCAATATGCAGAACACAAATGGTCCAAAAGCATACAGAATGAACAATAGAGTTTTACAAAAACATACGGAGTGCAAAACACCATATTCACATAAAGATACAGAGTGCAAAACACCATATTCACATAAAGATGTGGTTAAACATATATACAGTTTAAAAATACACAAACACACACACACACACACACACACATGTTTTATATATACATGCCCCCACACACACAGGTATATAAAAAGGAACAATTATAGCATACATCAACATACAAAATCGAAGCAACAAACCACAATGACAACAAAGAGCTCAACCCTGCCCAGGCCCTGAGGCACAGCCTTGTGTGGGGAGCCTGCGGTCTGTGTGATGCTGGATTGGGTGGAGCTTTGCACCCGTCAACACACCTGCCTTTTGTTGCCGCCGGTGATGGGGTGACGAGTGGAGTGACTGGAGGATAAAGGCACGGCAAGGATACAACCTGGCCACCACCTACCCCACCCTACCTCACCTCACCCCACACACACACACAGAGAGAGCCTTTCAACTCATTCAGCTCTCCAGTCTTCTTTGTTTGACTGTTTGGTCTCTCTCTTCCTCTCTTGCTTGCTTGCTTTCTCTGAATGACAGACTTCTGAAACAAAATGCTCTTGAAAGGTGTGCAAGCATGACGCGAGTGAAAAATCAACATCATCAAAGGCTTGGTTCTATTTTTCACAGCTATTAAAGGCCACATGGACCAGGTACTTCCCACAGGGCAACATCCACCACCTGCTACAGACCCTATCTAACCACTACGGATTAATCGGGATCTCAGACCAAAAGAGCTGCTGGAATCCGCACTTTTTTGTAAAGGCTTTTGTAAGCTGTGTTTACATTCTCAAAGTCATAGATGCTCCATACAAGAGGACTTGGCATGCAGCCTCAGCCCCCTTCTTCAGTATAGCGTAACAAATAACAAATACATATATATTTTTTAAAGTTTGGCGACCCCTGAGAAAAAGTTGTATTTTGTTGATTTTGAAGTGAATACAGCTCCTGCAGCAAAGGAACATTTAAAAACGAATATGTCTTCAAATGTTTGGGAACTGTTCATTTTAATTGAATTAAAATAAGGTTAAAAACAGAAGAAAAGTAATTATGACATTATGGCAAAGGCTTGGGCGCCCTTCCACTTGAAGGTCTCAGAACATAACATTAACTTGTTTAGCCTTATTGAACTAAATGAAACTAAAGCAGGTCAAGAGTGGTCATTCGGTATGGTCAGCTCTTGACAATTCCAGAAGCTGATTCATTCTCCGACTCCTCTAAAGTTGTAGCAACGCACAACAAACATTGGCTCCTCTCAGCAACTAACAGAGGATCTAAAAGATCTGAACCACCGAAAGCAGCAGATGGTTTCAAAACAATATCAAAAGCTTCCGGCTTGTAATTTGCAATGACAGAAATGTTATTAAGAAATGGATGTTAAGGGTGACAGTGGAAGTCAAGATGAGATCTTTAGGACAAAGAACACTTTTAAATAACTGCTTGTCTGCTGAGCAAAAAGGCCAACCAAACCCTCTTATGACTCATATGACCAGCCGGAAGATTTATCTGTCAGGTGTGGTGGCGCAGTGCTGCTTGCGCAATCATTATCTACCTAGAAGCCATCAGGGCCATCAGAGGGCCCCTTTCCACACAACCTAATCATAAATACCGATGTCTTAAGTACGCAAAGTCAAATCTAAATGACTGCCGTGAGCAGATCAAGGAACTGAAGGCTACAAGATAGTGTTCTCTACAACAGTATCTCTTCAAAGAATACCTCAAAATTCACCTTGAAGTACTAGAAGACATGCGAACAGTAGCTTTTAGAATGTCTTGTATTCCCCCAACTCGTTTTAAAGTTCATAACTTAGGAAGTAACATTTGAAGAAAGCCTCATTGTTTAACGTTTCTTTGCTGCAAGGTTTCTATGGGCTGCGGTCAACTAAATCTGTCATTTGCACAGTGGTGCCAAAACTTAAGCATCAAGAATCCACATCATATCCCAAAAAAATCTGTTTTGACAGTACATCGCAGTGGGGTGGGGGGTGGGGATGGACAAGACTGTCGGAACTTTTCAAGTATCAGAATGCTGCTTTATGGGGCTTTCTCTAGCAATCAAACATGTTTGTGGATGTTTCGCAACACCGCAATACCAGCACCTGCGGAGCACACACCAGTACATGGAGCTCTGGGGCTTTCTCTTCGGCCTGCACAAACTGTAACCTGTTTCTCCCGTTTCAAACTTGTCATTTATATCTTCAACTTACCTTTACGCATTGTTAACCATTGCGCATTGTTAACACTTACACCACAGTTCAGCTCGCTTCATTTACAATCTATACAACAAGGACGACGACGGAAATAAGTCTAAGACTTTGTTTGTCTTAACCCTAACATGGCTTTTGCATGTGTTGTACCACACAACCACGACTTTTATGTCAAATCAGTCAACCCTGCATGATTGTATTATAGCTCTGTGGGTGAGACCAGCAGGGTGGGGGAAGTGCCGGTATGAGAGAGGGCAGCCAAAGGTGAGGCTGAGGTGAGGTGAGGTAGACGTCGGTAGCGAGGCGCCTGCAGAGGACCGAGACTCTGCAAAAGGACTCACAGACACTCCTGTCAAAGAGGCCTGAAAGCAGCTTTTGTGAAGAGAATACAACGAGGCACAAAAGGTCACGCACCGAGCCGCGACCGCGAACCAGCTGCAGACGTTCGGGGCCGAGAGGTCCGGCTCCTCCCGCAGAAGCCCCTGAATGCATTATCAGCAGATCACATGGCTGCTCCGGGGCCACGACACGGGCCGCTTCTGTCCTCCTGGGCCCCAGATACAGACAGGCTGAGGGTTTGTGAGTTCGAGTCGAGACACAGGACATTTTTAGACCTCGGAATTTTTAACAGCAGTCCAACATGGGAGCGCTGTTGTTAGGCGGGAGGAGGAAATGTGCCAGGGGCGAGAAAATATACAAAACACTGAGACTAAAGACCACCCATGGTGGACCAGCACTCACTAGTGTTGGGTCATTTCAAAGCGCAGCTGCAACCATGGCTGTAGCAATTACACATTACTGCAGACGATGATTATTTATTTATGAACAAACAACATAAATTGATTTTTATTAACCAGAACGCATGTTTTTTTTTTATGAAACCTATAACTCGCACTGCCATTTGGGACTTTTTAATAAAAGTGTGTGAGTGTGTGTGTGTGAGAGAGAGAGAGAGAGAGAGAGTGTGTGTGTGTCTGTGTGTGTGTGCATGAATGTGTATACAGCGCAAGTTTGTGTTGTTTGAACTGTGCTTTGTTCGGCTGCGTGCACCAATCCAAGTGCACTGCCCAACACCCTCATACAGAGGGCACAGACACTTCATCCAATCAAAGCCCTGTACACTACAGGAGTCTCAACTGAACAAGCCAGTGCAGGGCCAGTGCCTAGCGAGGCGGCAGGGTTCATGAGGCATAAACATTTGCTCAATTAATTTACATACACAAAGACACACACAGATGCACATCCCTGCCACACCCACACACCTACACACCCAAACACACACCTACACACAAACCTACACACCCAAACACACACAGACACACAAACCTACACACCCAAACACACACACACACCTACACACACAAACAAACACACACACACACACACACACACACAAAAGCTGTGTGACTATTGAACCTGCCTGTACTAAGCAAACCCAGTGAGCTATGATAATGTCTACAGCTGTGAACCAGACGGACATAATGTGCCGACTCAGCCAACCTGAGAAGGGACCAACAGCCCAGTTAGTGGGTGAATCTCACGGATAAGGCTGCTAGTGCTTGCCATATGTGTGTGTTTCTGACTTGAAGCAGCAACTTCAATGAGATTTGGCATAAACATAATGAGCTAACTACAAAGTACACAACAACCTTGACACCTGGGTTTCCAACCTGGAACACAGACCTACATAGTGCATCTGAATGGCTAGTGGGAACAACAAGTGTGTTTATCTGTCCCTCATATGACCATATACCTTAAACATATTTTTAGATGATGCCAAAACTAGTTACTTTGGAAAATTAAACAAAGTGAGACATTTTTGCATAGTGTTGCTTTAACCATACCATATAGAGTGTCAAGCCATGGCCTACAGTTTACCATTTTGTGTGGTAGTACAATGGTAATGCAATTTTTCTATTTATTTTAGCTTGAAATTACAAATATTCCTGCGTTATTTCTATTATATATAACCTCTGAGAAGGAAAAACACAAGACCAGTTTCAACAATCTTGAAGTTCACTTCAACATCTTGGATTTAACGTCACTTCTGCCCGTGTTAACCTCAAAGCCACAAATGTATATCCGCTGCCTAGCAACGTGTCACACAGGAAGGACAGACAGCGGCAGATGCGGCTGCAAAGGTAGAGCGTGCAGCTGTTACCACAGACACACACACACATTCTGATAACACAACACACGCGTACAAGCAGATAGACACGTACACGCTAATGTATAACACATGCCCATGAACACAGTGTATTTTTATCCACAGGTGCACACACATTTCAGCACATATTGGCTAAAATAAGATATAGTGATATACTTTATATACGATATATATATACACTTTTCATTATTTATTTCAACAGTTTTCTATCTCTAAATGTAAAAGGAATAACTGCTTATTCTGGGATATGTGTTCAAATTCACATCATTTTTGCAACAACATGTATATCAAGAACATGAATTCAGCTTAACATTGTTTTTAATAATCCATTTTATTTGGATATAAATCCAGTCTCTCGTGTAAATTAAGTTTGAGCATTCAGACACACCACAGTGTAGTCAGCCCCTAGTGGCCAGATGCCAAATTCATTCCAACTCCACTGATAAAAAGCATACATTTCTGTCTTAGTATTAGTGTTAGCAGTTGTAAGCATACGTATACCTATATATATATATATATATAAATAGTTGCACCAGTGACCCCCCCCCCCCTCCCCCTCCTATTTAATGACACTGAAATACCCACTATATCTCTCCCTGACTTCTGTCTGGGCCATGGTCCTTGGTGTTGACAAAACAACAAACCAGCCTTCTCCTTGTCTCATTCCTTGGCATTTGTGGAGTAACTTCACACATATGTAACTACACACTTATGTTGCGTCAAGGCTTAAAAGTGGCAGCTGAAGACCTCCCATGAAAATGCTACTGCTAACTCTCCACTTGTACATCAAATGGGGCACACTAAACTTTTGGGCTTCATTCACCTCAGTTGAAGGTAGCGTGGTAGATGACCCTGCCCCCTCCGGCCATTACGATGTTTTGCCATCTTTTTTCCCATACAGATGACCCCGCCCCCTCCCCCCGCAATGAGGTTTTGTCATCTTTTCCACATGCAGATGTCATGTGCTGTTGTAAACAATGCAACTAGTGACTAGTTGCATTGTTTACAACAGCACATGACATCTGCATGTGGAAAAGAGACTAGTTACTAGTAGAAGTGGCGATTTGCTCAGTGTTGCCAGATTTGAAATGGCAAATAACGTACCAAATGCCCAAAATTATCGTCTTTGGAAGATAATTATCATGCATCTAGCAACACTGAGAGGGCGGTCGAACAATGACAGTTCTCTCTACAGTCAGAGCTCGCGCAAGAAGGTGGAACGTAAGGGAGATACCCTTTCCAAACTTGTAAGGGCATAAAAACTAGTTTGTGAAAGACCCAGAGAAAAACAAATATCCAACGAGGCAAAATCCCCGACAATTTTGGAATCCCTGCCGGACGCACTTTTTAGGTCTCGAAAAGAGGACATATCCGGGTAAAAGAGGACGTCTGGTCACACACCAAGTTTAGGGGACCTGCACCTAATGATTTGTACAGCAAAACAGGAGAACCAACAGAAAAGGTCAACATCATGGATTGACTCCTAGGTTCCAACCAAACTTGGAAAGGGCTTTAATTACTCACATGTCATGGTCTCTATCTTTTTTGGTGTATTTTTACTTGTTATGTGCATAGCCTAACTTCAATCGAATTACAATGTCTGTCATTTAGTGTAGAAGGTTTTTTATTATTCCGGAGACGCCTGTTGCTTTGGGAATTTCATGGTAAACACGGTGATGATAATAAGTATAGAGAAGTCAGTTATTCCCACATAACATAATGAGTCACACGAGACAAATCACTGCAAATGAATGTGACGGCATGATGAAAGCCTCTTTTGTGTGTGTGTGTGTGTGTGTGTGTGTCGATGGGGCGGGGGTCACACTGTGATGTTGAGCTCCTCTGCTGGTCATATAAGATGTATTTGTGATGCACACAGTCACAGGTCAAAGTTCACCCAACATGAGCTTTGGTGGGCAGGGAAGAATAAAAGCGCTACATACACATGGGAATCTCCACAGCCTACACATGTGCTTCAGAGAAGGCAATGAAGCATGAATGCCTAGTGAGACCAGCTGTTTGACCTCCTTCAGTGCACCTTTCTGAAAACCCTTCCTGAGAAAATCCACTCTAGCAACTGAACTCAATTTTCAAAATGAAATTACATGCATTAGCTTTACAAACACACATAAATTAGCAGGACATCATGTCAGGTTTGAGTAGCTGCAGAACAGCAATGTGCAGGGAAGATGCAAAATAAATACTTACATATAATGGAGCTTGCTGTGGACTCAGTTTCATGACACTAGCCCCTGTAGAGAGAGAGAGAGAGGGGGGGGGGGCAAATGATGAGGTTCATGGCAGAGGAATGACAGAAATAAAGCCAATTTAACAAGTAACTTCAGAAAACTAGCCGAGCTTCTCACAGACACAAAAACACAGACACACACTCTCTCTCCTTCTCTGTCTGGCACACACACACACACACACACACACACACACACACACACACACACAGGTGGAATATCCCTGCTGTGAGCTGAGACCTCATTAGGGCCTCTAAGTCTGCTCCTCTCAACTGCAGCTTGACTAAACAAGAGAACAGAGAGGATTCTTCACCACAGACAGCATAATCTCCGCTGACCCCAGAGCTCGGTCAGCACAGCAGACTCCTGCTATTGGATAGAGCTGCATGACCACAGGTAACTGAGGAGTCCAAGTGCAAAATACTACAAAGACAAATCAGCTTAGTGGGGACACAAACAAAGCCGGCATGCAGGCATGAAAAGGCAGACCTGACATACTGGTCCAGTAGTGGGTTTCCTGAAAGTGTTGTTGAACAACTAACATAGTAAAATGATAGAGATACTTTCATTTTCAACGCTCTCTCTCTCTCTACAGAGACCACCGTGGTTTCTCAAGCACGCTTTCGGGAAAAACACAGTCGAGGTCAAGACTACACAGAGGTGCTGAAGATCAGTTGAAAATCAGCACCAGCAGCAAAGACCAAAAAAGTTGGACGTGGTGGAAGATGAAAACAGGAAGTGTTCTGTACAGAACATACAGTACATCTTAAAAAAAAAAAAAAAAGATGGCACCAGGACACTCAGACTCTTAAAGAAGCATTCCGGATCAATTGCTATTCGCTAATGATATATGCTAGCGGCTAAAACTAACGGAATATCTTGAAATGTGCTGACTTTGACATTATGACAAACTAGTTACTCAACAACTGTCCTAACACAGTCAAACATCAAGCAAGTGCAATACAAGACAAAGCAAGACGGCAAATAAGCTACTTACTAGTTCGGCAGACAGTAGTTAGCCGGGCGGCGTTAGGCAATCTTATATTTAGCAGTTATATGGCAATGGCACGGAGGCGATTCTCCATATTAAAAGTCATTGTAGCGCCCCAATTTTTTTCAAGCTGTTTTTTTTTTAGGTAAAACTGCTTATCATTACCCTAATCCTGAAGTATAATTGTTGCATAGTGTTACTTTAATAGCTGGAATCTCAACGCTTCCCACCTACGGTCTACTGCATTATGGCTATATCTATCTATAAATCCAGGAATCTCTGTGTGGATGTCAGTCTGTCTAGGGCGTATCTCACTGACGGTAGTTACGTTAGTTATGAGATTTTGCATGTAGCTTACGCATGTCATGAACCTGTGCATCCTTGATTTTGAAGATTTTTTTGAATTTATAGTTTGCGAGATATTTGTATTTTACCGTTTCCCGTAGGAAACAATGGGTTATCGTTTCCCGTCCCGTCGGCACTATGGGTAGTGACGTCACAATCAAACAATATACGTGTAGTAACTATCCTGCCTTCACTCAAAGTTCAGAATACAGTTGGATACGAGGTCCGCATTCAAATTCTTCTTGGTGAACAGATACAGACTTTTGCTCAGGTAATCTTAAGAAAGTGATTGATTTGATCTATTCGTTTATTTTTTAAGCTTCTTTATATTAAGTTTCAAAGTAATGTAGCTTACGCATGTCATGAACCTGTGCATCCTTGATTTTGAAGATTTTTTAGTTCATAGTTCGCGAGATATTTGTATTTTACCGTTTGCCGTAGCCTACGGTGCAAACCCATGTCACCGTTGTAGCGATGTAGTCTACTCCACTCTTGCGTTGTGATTTTGATTGGCACCCAGCCTTTTATTCATACACTCTGACAGGTTTAATGAACACAGAGCAAAGGCGATCACACACAGTATCTTCCGAATGACAGCCTCTCCCAGCTAGGGATGGGTATCGTTTGGGTTTTTTCCGATACCGGTACATAACCGATACTTTTAAAACGATACCGGTGCCTAAACGGTGCCAGAACCGATACTTTTTTTTTTTTTTAATTAAAGACATTAGGCTTATTTATTGCCAAGGCAAATAGTTTTCTTCAAATTTAACAATATATTAACTGTTTAAGGTATACTATAAATAAAAATAAATACAAAACACTTGGCTTCAAACCTTTTAACTTCAACTATGAACAATATATTAACTTATAACAACTGTTTACAGTATACTTAAATAAATATAAATAAATACATAACACACTCTGTACACACACTTCACACTTCAGTAATACTTTTGCAGAAATATGAGCATGTTTGCCTTCAGAGTAAAAAAAATATTAATTAGTTTGCATTTATTTAAACCCAATGGTTTCGTGAATGTGTACTGCCCCTTTAAGAGTTTAGCTTGTTGCATATGCTGCACGTCGCGTTGTTTGAATCTTTTTGTGCGAAAAACAGCCACACTTTTGATCGTTTACCTTTCGACATTTTCTCCGTTATATTGATGGCTAGCTCTGTTTGTGCTTGCTCTGTGCAAGGCTGCCTGCTCTTCGCTGTCAGACTGTTGCAATGTTATTGTAGCGTCCGAGTGCTCTCTTAAGAACTCACATTGAGAAGGAATATCTTTGGATGAGACGGTAGCTCTCCGTTTAATAAAGCGTATCCAACTTCTGCTTAGAACAACCACACTTATCTTGAAACCGAAACCACACGCAAGTCAACCCATTACCATGGCAACTACTCAACACAAATCTCGTTTCCACTAGTCCCATACGGAATGCAGCGTGAGCGACACAGGCGAGAGTCTACATTGGGAGATGGAGCAGTTTTATATGTGCCCCACGAAATCTGTTAGCAACACAAAAAAGTATACAGATCGTACTCAGAAAGATCTACGCCACTAACGTTACATCTCTTTAGCTATCGCTAGTTTTGTTAAATTATAAAAATTTTAATTAAAAAATAACAAATAAAAAATAAGCTCAGGCACCGAAAGGAAGCACCGAAATCTGCGTTGCATTTCGGTCCGGGTAGGTATCGGTTGTATGGAACCGGTGCCGTATTGGTACCGGTTCTCGGTACCCAACCCTACTCCCAGCCAGGGTAAATGCAGACTGAGGTTTATAATATTGCAATAATGAGAAAACAAAGTACAAACGAATTACAACAGATACATCGGGACACTTTTTTGTGAATGATGTCATAGTCATAGAACAGTCGTCGTCATAGATGTTACCCCCTACGGGCACTGCACTAGTAACCCATAAACCAAAGGTCTTCAAAATAAAAAAACTCAACAATAAGACCCAAGGAAACCTTGAATGGTCCCGTGCATGGTTAGAAACTAAATATATGTCGCAGGACTGTGTGGGGACAATAAAATGAGCAGTGTGGCCATTTCAGTCTCTGTGTCAAAACCACCACTGGCAAAGAGAGCCAATCATGACATCAGCATGGTAAATCAGCAGTCATCATTGGGTCGTTATGAGGTGAGAACATGCATAAAACGTGACTCCTATAAACAAAAGCACTTGGGTTGTTTACACTGATACAAGGACATGACTCATACTCCCCTGCTGCTGATGGCTGCTTTAAGTCCAAGCATTGGCCTGGTGTTAGTTCTCTGCAGAAGTGTAAGGACAGCAGGGAATTATTTTTGCCTTTTTTGAGATTTAGCCTAACCTAGATCCACTTGAGAATTCTTTTGATGACTAGTGAGAGTGATTTGTTTCTCACATATTTCTGTAGAAGAGCTTTCATAGTGGCTGGTACTAGGCTGCTGAGAACTTTGTTACTACAAATAACAGCTTCATCACATTACGACATGAATGGGATTGAATTGTATTGTATGAATGGAAAACAGCAGTGCAGTGGAAGCACTATGGGCCCTAGACACACAGGAAGTCCATTCTCTCGCTCACACACACCAGGAAGTCCCTTCTCAGCACTAAACAGAGAGCTGAAATCACACACACACACACACACACACACACACACACACACACACACACACACACACACACACACACACACACACACACACACACACACACACACGTCCAGTCTAAAGGCCCATCACAACAGGAAGCCCCATCTCAGAACCGAACAGAGAGCTCCAAACAGGCCTTTTGGCTGGAGATGACTAATTCATCAGGATCCCCCCATTTAACATCACACATACGCTACAAATACCCTCACTCTCTCTCTCTCGTTCTCTCTTATTCTATCTCTCTTGTTCGCTCTCTCTCTTGTTCGCTCACACTCACACACTCACATATCACAGACATATGCACAAGTGCTCTTCTGAATGCTCTTCATCACATTGAGCCATCTCACAAGCAGAGATAGGTAAAACACATTAAAAGCCTGTCCACCAACTATGACAAAAGCCAAAAGCCAGACCGCCAGACATTCCTAGATTTGCGTTTTAAACAGTGAACACTCCTCAAGAATGATCATCAGAGTGTGAAAAGCGACTTCTCAATCTCTCCTCTGCTTTTTTATGTGCATAACTGCAGTGAAAATGTCAAATCTTCATTCCCCCTTGGCTAAAACAGGGACTGTAGCTATGATGCTAAAATTGTACCTACAACGTGAAAGCGAATACAATAATCAGAGTAACAGTAGTCAGAGAAGTCAAACAGTAATAACACTCTTGAGCACAGGCTGTGCAGGTGAGGCAGAGGCCCCTTGTCCTTCTCATCGCCCTGGCCCTTTCTGTAAACACAGCTGCCCATCTTGAGCCCCACCAGCACAGACAAGACTGAAACATATGAGCAATGCCTTGGCACACACGATAGCAAGACACATGTTAAGACATACATCAATACATGACAACAGTATAAAAAAAATGTTTACTGTAGTGCCTGAAGGCCTAACAAAGGTGCCTTTCAGTCACACACTCACACACTCTCTCACACACACACACACACACACACACACACACACACACACCAAGTTCTTATAACCGACCTGACCTGTAGGACCGGGAAATACTCCTGCTCCTAGCACACTAACTGAATGGTATATCATAGTAAGACCATGGTCATGCATGAACACTCCCACAGACACCAATGGGGGAATATCAGAAGGGTTTACAATGCTCCATTGTTGTGCACCAAATGTGTGAAGAGCTGGTTTGAGAAGGGAATGTTAACTTCCCGTACTTCCTGGAGAGGGATGCTGCAAGAGCTGCTGCAAGATACTGCCAGCAGTGAAAACACACAGACCTATGCACACTGGCACGAACACAGATGTACAGACAAATACCTGTACAAACACACACACACACACACAAACCCGACACACACACACACACACACACACACAGCAGCACAATGGCACAAAAACCCAGGCCACCTGCTGCCTCACCCAATATAACCCACTTAGCTTTACCTGCCAAGTGCCTTGAGAAATATGGCCTCATCCTAGGCAGCAGCCTCGTCTCATCAGAGCCACATGTAAACACTGTCTTCTTTCATCCCACTTAAGCAAGGACTTCATCTGCTTCACGACTTGTTCAGCTAGCCTTGCTAGACAAGGAGTGTTTCAGATCAGCTTGGCATGATTTAAGCAGCACCCCATCAACTCACTAACTCATGAAAGCAGTTCCTCGCGTAAACAGCATCTCGTTCGTGCCGGGCTTTGTCTGACTGCGGCCAGGCTAGGAAGAGGGGATCTCTTGTGTACGGGAATCGCGGTCCACCGCAGCGCTAAACAGACCGGCAGGCTGGCAGTGGCTTACGGGCAATCAGCTTACGGGCAGATGCAGGGGTGGCTGTTCGAGACGCGGCTAGATCAGGCTGGGGCGCAGCTAATTGGGCAAGCCAGGGATGGGTGGCCCAGGACACTACCCCCTCACAGCAGGGGGCTGGGAGACCTTAAGCTGGGGCTGGAAGAACAAACGTACACACAGAGGCATAGATAACAACCCACACACACACACGCACAGACAATTCCCTTGGAATTAGAGAGAGAGAGAGAGACAAAGGGGGAGAGATCTATGTGTGAAGTGTGTGAGTGTGTGTGTGTCTGTGTATGTGAAGTGTGTGTGTGTGTGTGTATGTGAAGTGTGTGTGTGTGTGTGAAGTGTGTGTGTGTGTGTGTGTGTGTGTGTGTGTGTGAAGTGTGTGTGAAGTGTGAAGTATGTGTGTGTGTGTGTGAAGTGTGTGTGTGTGTGTGTGTGTGTATGTGAAGTGTGTATGTGAAGTGTGTGTGTGTGTCTGTGTGTGTGTGTGTGTGTGTGTATATGCGAAGTGTGTATGTGTGTGTGTGTGTGTGTGTGTGTGTGTGTATGTGTATGTGTATGTGTATGTGTGTGTGTGTGTGTGTGTGTGTGTAGTGTGTGTGTTTGTGTGTGTGTGATAGGAGAGGTAAAGGCCTGTGTGTGGGAGTGTGGAGGTCCCCCTGGTTGCTCTGCTCCATAAAGGGGCTTCTGTTATAGCAGGAAGAGATGATCTCAGAGGATCATCAGCTGGATCTAATTATACACACTCCCATCAGCCCATCTGTACACGATCACACAAGTCTGTTTATCATACACCTTTATTTCTCGCTCTCTCTCTATCTCTCATGTTTATGTGCCATCACCGCTTTCCACACTTGCTAAATACTCTTCAAAACACAGGACCTCACACTAACCTACCCACCAGGCCATTGTGCATAGTTACGGGGTCATCAGGTAGTCTAAGTACCCAACAGTACAGATTGGTTTCATAGCATTTTTGCTGTGATTGATTGACTGAATCATTTGCGTAAGATTGAACTTAAGGTGGACAATGTGCATGCAAACTGGTCATCTGGGATAAGTAAGATGTTACAATAACTCAGGCTCAGTAAACATCTCCAAGAGGAGTTTTTTTTTCAAGCCACTCGGTGTCGCTATAAAGCAAACTCCCAGGAAATTTGAAGCGTGTGTGTTGTGCACGTCCAACTCAATTACATTTTTCATGGGGATGATTTCTGCAGAGCCGATAAGCGTCATTGTATGTGTACACATGTGTACACGGCCCATCAGGAGGCACTAAGTGAAATGGCTCCTCAGACATAATGGCATCCTCATGAGAGATGCTAGTAGTCAGTTTTGTCAACTTGCCATTCCGGTCCACCCTCCCCTTCACCCCAATCAATTCAATTCAATTGTATTTATAAAGCGCTAAAACAATAAATCTGTTTTAAGGCGCTTCACAGAGCCCAGTGCCTGGACCCCCTTAGCGCAAGCACATTGGCAACAGGGGCAAGAAAAACTTCCCAATTCCCAAGCACAGTGTTCACAGAGCACCAGCTTCCTACCATACACAAGAAGACAACTCAACAACATAACAGATCTTCCTTCCCACACCAGCACTCTTTTCCAACAGGCACATGCTGGAATGGTTTTCAGAGCTCACCACGTTCCACGGTGGAGTATGCTCCCGGAATGTCGAAGGAATCTAGTCATATGCTACAGCAATATCAGCCAGCAGGAATGTGCTGTTTGTGTCTGTGTCTGTATTTGTGTGTGTGTATGTGTGTGTGTGTGTGTGTGTGTGTGTGTGTGTGTGTGTGTGTGTGTACATCTTTGATCTTCAAAGACTTTTCTGTGCTTTAGGGCATCCTATAGTCTGTGCCAGTGCTGGGACGCTAACATGAGCACCCCTGGGTAGCCGAACACAGCACAACAAACTCACAAACACACCCAGCAATACTGAAGGCAGTGGGGGAAAACCAGCCCGGAGTTATGTGCACCATGTTGTGCCTTATTTTTTTATAAACATGATAATTACGCTTGTATTTTTGGCTGTGCTTTGCGCCTCCCTAAAAGAGCACCGGCAGGAGACACGAGGGAGTTTTAAGAGTGTAAAATGAGAGGCTGTTGAGTTGGCCGATCTTGCCACAGAACAAGAGGAGCAGCGGAGGGGGACAGTGATGGAGGAGCAGAAGAATATAACTAGGAAACAAATAAGTAAGGAGGCATGGAGACAGTAGGGGTGGGTATTGCCAAAGAAGTCACGATTCGATTCGTATCACGATTCACATGCCACGATGTGATTCTATCACGATGCATCGCGATACTTGAATTATTGCGATGCATTGCGATGCATTGCGATGCATTGCGATGCATTGCGATGCATTGCGAATTTTCACTGAACACTGTTAGAAAAAAATGAAGCCATTACCAGTGGCTGACTGGCTGTGTATGATCTGGATAGTGTGTTCAATTGATAACTCAAAGCAACTCAGTTCATACATAGCTGTATTTATTTAAACGACTTTTGGAGGTTACTTAACACAAATATTATTATTACTGGATACACTGCATGTTTTGTTTATGAATGACTTGTCGCAGTATCGCGCGGCCGGAAATGCTTGATGTTCGCCAACCATTCATGCAATTAAAAAAAAAAAAAAAAAAAAAATAATTTTAATTAATAATCGATTCTTGGCGTCAACAATCGATGCAGTAGATCGTGAAAATTAGAATCGCGATGCATCGTCATGACGATTATTTGGCACACCCCTAGGAGACAGACAGTAGTGATAAATCGGAATAGCAGGGTAGCGTTAGTAGAAGCATGTGAAGACACTTGTCAACTATAATTGAATATATCCATGCGCATTATTTTCTGAGTGAACCTTTTAAGTATTTAGTCAGTTTGTAAGTTCACGTTACATTCTGTCAACTACCCTTCACGGGAACCAGAATCGTCTCCAAAAGCAAGGGCTTAGTCCCTGTAGTGTGAGTTTCATATGGCAAGATATTTTCGTAGATCTAATGGTCTAGTGGAGGACACCAAGGCTGAGGTTCAGATAATGATTCTGATCAGCTTGAAACTATTGACCACACACACACACAATGTTGACATGCACGTGAAACAGTCTTCATCGGCATGACAATACTGAAACAATCTACATCCAGTAGACTTCTGTTTTTTCAAATTATAGATATACATCAGCAAAAAAAAAAAATCACATGCTGACCGGTCAGACTGGTTTCTTTCCAGTCAGAGGAGGGTAGAATCAGGTATTTCCTTATGGCAAGGCTGGCCTTAACAGAGATAGACAGCAACAGGCCTTGGTTATTAAGATGGTAGATTAAGCAGAGACAGAGTGCATCAGACATTTGTTATGGAGATGCTAGACTTTAAGAGACTGACAGCAACAGGTCA
>NC_137926.1:16169127-16180390 GCF_963457725.1 Sprattus sprattus | reverse complement strand
AACGTATTCACAGTGTAGCATTAGAGTGAAGTGTGTTACTGTGAGGTACCTCAATCCCTCAGAAAGCCTCTAGCTTTGCCAGCAGTCCAAGAGACATGGAAAGTGTGCATGTTGTGCCAACTTCTCTGTGTCTGTGTGCATGTGTGTTTGTGAGAGAGTAAGGGGGCATGTGTGTGTGTGTGTGTGTGTGTGTGTGTGTGTGTGTGTGTGTGTGTGTGTGTGTAAGTGTGTGTGTGTGTGTGTGTAAGTGTGTGTGTGTGTGTGTGTGTGTATTGTGAGACGTTCTCATGAATGGACCGGAGGCTGTGATGGGATTAAAGGGTTAGGGTTAGCTGGGGGATTTTCAGCTCTGAAACGGCTCACTCCATTTTCCGTCTAATGACCAGATCACTTCCTCACCTCTCAACCCCACTTAAAGGAGAGACCTGCAGCAGGGGAGGATATGGTCAGCCTTCATAGTGAATGGTGGCTCATTTCAGAGTATCAGCAATACTGGAAAGGCTCTCAAAGATAGAGGCCATGGCTATGGATGAGAGTTAAACCTAAACTCTTTTGTGTGTGTGTGTGTGTGTGTTTCTGTGAGTAAATGTGTTTGTTTGTGTGTGTGTGTGGGAGATGGGTGCAGTCCATAGCTACGAATGAAAACTAGCCTGTGAGTAGGAGAGGTGGGGTTATGAGCAGGCAGGGGTCACTGAACCCAGTCATCATGACCTAGACAGGATGTAGCATGTGTCACTCTCTCTGTCACACACACACACACACACACACACACACACACACACACACAGATCCTCAGGGATTTCCCAAGAGAAAAGCTAGGGATGGGGAGGGGGCACTTTGTAGTTTTTGCCAACCCTGAACATGTGCTCATCCCTAAGGTCAAAGGTCTAATGTGTTCTGAGGGGTCATCAGTGAGAGGGAGCCTTACCCTGTTCCTAACACACACACACACACACACACACACACACACAGTTAACAGAGACCTTTAACCCACCATACCTCTGCTTCTTTGGGGCTGACATACTTCCAACTTTTCAAACATATCCTGCATGTCATTCCTCTCTAGTCATTCCAGCACAGGGGCCTAAAATAGTCCAAACCCGTCCAGCCTTAGCAGTGGTAACCAGTGGGCTGAGGCCAGAGCCTGACATTCCTCGGCCGTGTGTGAGGCGTCCCCACACAGTAACATTGCCCAGTCCCAGGCAGCAGCACTGACTCATCGTGGAGAATCTGCCCTCACCACACAGCGCTTTATGAGACATGTGCTACCTCTGAAAACACGCGCACGCACGCACGCACGCAGGTCAGTACAGCAGTCTGAGACATGTGCTACCTCTGAAAACATACACACACACACATTGGTCAGTTCAGCAGTCTGAGACATGTGCTCCTTTACACACACACACAAACACATTCCTGCTTTTACCCACAGCCATCTAAAAACAAACACACACACACACACACACACAGAGTAGTATGACCATGACATCATTTAAACTGAGAAGGAGAGTACGGACACTGAGGTATCTGCCAGCAGACTGCCTCACTGATAATTCATCAAAACTGCCAGAAACACACACACACACACACACACACACACACACACTTCAGTGGTATGATTATGATGTCATATCCAATGTAATCAACCATATTCATTTAATTTTACTTAATGTTCTAGCTGAATGGTCAGATGTAATATTTGGTGATTACCTCATCTGAAAGAAATGTCAAGTTATTTAGTTTTCTACATGAGCAGGAGTTGGACAGCAAGATATTATTCCATTGTCATTACGGCAGGGTCCTCAAAAAGAGATACTGTTATATAAGCCTGCAATGATGGATGTAGATAAAGCAGAATTGTGACAGACAATGTCTATACAGTGTAAATCCAGCTTAGTTCAAGTCTACATAAAGCCACTGAGCTTGGGAAAGCTTTCAAGTGAGCCATGAAAAGTGTAAGACAACACAAAAACACTTGGTCCACAATTACTCAAAAACTCACAAAATATTTATCAGTCTTGAGTTCACAGCCAATTTCCATTCATTTCCTGACTATTAATCGTGGTTATACATTGATTTTGTAAACCAAAAATCGGCCTCAGTGTCTGAATTAAGCAGTCATGGGTCATGGAATAAGCTTTGTTTAGACACTATGAGGCCAATGTCCTCAGGTTCGACTGATACCGGCATGGCACCACAATCAGGGCACTTGGCATTCCTCCCTCCTCCTCTGGCTCATAGTCTAACAGTGACTTAAAAGTAAATGCACAAGAAACTAAGCCCTGAAGGCAAGATACCACAGTCACCACAGCACCGCTACAATACGGTTCAAACCTGGCCTTCAATAGAAGATATGTAACATCTTAACCAATGTATTAATAGAGACCCATGAACAATAGCCAGTTTGGAGTCCAATACATGCATGGGTATTCCGACCAGGAAAGTTGCCATGCCGACTGAACAACCAAAACAGACCCAAATCAAATCCCTTCAAAGATTCTCTCAGCTGGTCAATACTAGGTATTTTCAGAGGGAGAACATGTTTCATTCCGATGTGATAACTCCGATATAAAAAACAAACTAAAAAAGGGGGGGAGGGGGGAAGAGGGGGAAAAATGGATGGAGGGAAATGATGCTCCAGAGAAGAGCTACAGTGTGGCACTCCTCTTGGTTTGGAGGGGGTTGGGGAGGACACAAACCAACGACCAGCATTCAACATGCCTGTTACTCATTTCCATTGCCACCATCTATTCTTGGATGCAGCTTGGATCAAATTAGGGACAGAGGAGACGGTGCACTTATCAAAGTTTAAATGGCATCCATACTCTTGTCAGCCTCACAGAACCCCAAAACTCCCTTACTGGGAGAAAGAGAGAGATTTGGCTAGACTTTTACTAAACCAAACGTTAAAGTTCTTGTTCATGCCTACTCACAGTCACATGATAAAGGCTTTTTCTTGTGGAGGTGCAACATAAACTGGGTTTGGGCTGCATGGGGAACTGGGGGGCTAGTATAGTGTTTGTGTGCGTGTGTGTGTGTGTGTGTGTGTGGGAATCTGAACCTGACTAATCATTCTGATGAGGGGAAGGAGGGCCCCCTCTGTGAATGATGGTGAGATCAGCAGCAGTTGTCCAGTAGACAGAAAGAGAGAGGTGGCACCACATCTCAAATACACGCTATTCACACTCTCACACACATACACACACACACAAACACACACACGCCTGTGTGGTGAGGGGGTTTTGACACAGGGCTTAGTTGCCATTGTGAGTAAACAAACCCCTGGGGCAGCAACACAATCTCAGTCGCTCCCTCACGTACATACGGACACACACACACACACACACACACACACACACACACGCAGCAGAACCTAAAGTTCTTTAGGCCCCCTCTAAACAACAACAGAATGATTTGAAAACAAACATTTTCCTTTCAAAAGGTTTTACATCTACACTACAATATTTTGAGAACTCAGCAACAGTAAGATAAAAACAAGTGAGTCAGTTTCAGGACAGCACTTTGACACAAGATTATTTATTTTTCAACATCAGCAAAACATGGTTTGGGCAAACAGAATTTACCCAGTGAAGTGAACTTAAAGTCACCCTGAGGTTGCTAGCATGTAGCAACCTACCTAACAACCCTGAGTTTGCTAGCATGCGTCACTCTATATCTAACAAACCAAGAAAAGGCTTTAGCCACTGATGTTTCCTGATAAATGACATCCCCCACGAAGAAATAGAACTATGAGGTGTCTGACCATTAAAAAACATATTTTCTTCTTTGGAGACTGGAGCTCAGACTTGAGAGTGAATGAAACGTGATTGGATAAAGTTGGGCAGTGTCGTCAATCTCTGTTTTCACCTGTTCACACGGCGACGGAAGTGTGGGGTTTCAGACCGTGTGGATGCGAGGCCAACACACCACAAAGCGTTTTTAACCGTTGTTGTGTGGCCAGGGCCTTAGGCACGGAGAGACAAGAATCATCCAACTAATACACACACACACACACACACACACACACACACACACACACACACACACACACACACACACACACACACACACACACACACACACACACACACACACACACACACACACACACACACACACACACACACACACACACACACACACACACACTTGTTATCAGCACAGGCCTAAGTTTAAATAGACGCCGGAGCCTTATACTGCATATCTCCGGAGTCACGTTATCTTAGTCAAATATGGCCATTTGTTCACAAAAATGCTGGGCATTTTATCTCAAAGGTTAATGACTACAAAGTGGTGGGGGAAGGAATGGAGCTCTGCATGGGCTGTCAGTAGGGACACGTCCAAGACCAGCGCCTAGCGAAGCTCGGACAGGTCAACACATCCATCTCTGAGAGAGGTCAACCGGTCCTTCAAAAGCACACCGCTCATGCAGCCTTACACCAGGGCCTGGGTGAGAGAAAATATGGGAACCACTTCATGAGACCCGTACATCATGACATAGAACCGGTAATCTCCCTGTCTAACCATCATGATAATCTGAAAGGAATGACAGACAGCGACATGACAAGAAAATGTATCGCAGTTTAAATGCAAATCATTCCTGCAATTACCAGTTTAGGGGCTTATTCATAAACCAATCGGGGTTGCCATTTCTATGTTCAGGAACATCCTCGCATAGTTTGAGTGTTTAAACAAATTGGTCTCAGACGAGCTTCCAAGAAAGGTTCACACTGAGTGCACACTTCATAAAGGTGTGTGTGTGTGTGTGTGTATGAAGTTATTCACTCATCTAGTCACTAGCATGAGGAAACACAGTTCTTCAGTGCTGAATAGAGTATGGAAGGGTGGTTTGGGGTGTATTTATATGTGAAAAAGCCTACATGGACTTAAACATGCTTAGTCTTGAGAAATATACTTTCAAACCACCAGTGACAAACTTGTATACTACACAGACTTACATGTGTCTGTGACACCCTTAAAAATGCATCTTTTGCAGACTTGAAAAGTGCAAGTGCAGATTGATGTATCTATGGTCAACATCAAACTACCAACTTAAAACAAAAATGACAAACGCTCCTGTTCCTTCAGGGGCCATTTCCATGACTAATGGGACTTCCCAGAAGAGTGAGCCTCCGCATCGCTTAGTCCTGGTGTGATTCCAATCACCCGTGAAACTGCCCTCATTAGGAGTCCTGTTAAACCCATGCCCATGTGGGGGGAAGTCCGATAAAGTTCTGCCCAACCCAGTCTGACCCGGCCCCCACACACACACACCACACCCTCTCCTCAGAGATCTCTTCATACTAAATCAAACACATTTATTTCTATTTTCATTTTTGTTTTCTTCTTTTTTTCACACATTTTCGCACCTTCATTGTGGAAACCAGCAGGAAATGTCTACTTCCAGTCAGGCTACATCGACAAAAAAAAAAAAAGAGGAGAGAAGAAACAGGGGCTGAAAAAATATAGGCGTTTTCACTGATAACACACACTCTCAGGAGCAGTGTTGACATTTCTACCACTCCTGTTACAAAGCGAGATGCTGCTCCTGATAAGTCAGGAGCCGCTCCAGTCATGCGGCAAGGCCGGGCCCGGCCATTCCCCCCCTTCATTTCTTTTTAAACTGCGCTCTTATCTCTGCCTCACCCCGCAGCCGGCGAGCTCTAAAGGGGGCGGCCATTTCCAATGGTGCAGTGATTTTCAGCCATGAGTAGGCATGATGTGAAGAGATCAGACATGTATAATCGCGCAGATAAATCACGATACAAAAATGTATAATGTGTCGAAAGCAGATAAGTCTGTACACAAAAGATTAAACCAAATCAAAAACATAATGAGAGAGATGCCTTCGCAAGGCTTTTGGGGGAAACAGCAGCAGAGGTGGATTCTTCTCGACCGGGAACAATTCTATAAGGACTACCAAAACAAATCATGTGGTTGACCCAACAAGACTGAATGGCTTGACCACAATGGCAATACAATGAAGTAGACAAACAACAAGATGCTGCGCTGTTCAATACGGCACACCGCTCTGGACTATTCTCCAGATAACAGGCCAGTCATGGTGAAGCAGCAGCTCCAGCTGTTTAAAAACCATCTAGTCACTCAAGTCACTGACACCACAGAGTCCACACACACACACACACACACACACACACACACACACACACACACGCACACACACGCACACATATACAAACATACAAAAGGGCAGACAGGGTGACATCCATACAGACATAGCCATGCAGGCGTTCTAACACACACACACACACACACACACACACACACACACACAAACACACACACACACACACACTGGGCCAGACAACAATGCTGCAGCCACAGTCTGCCCCAGTGAGGCTTCAACAGCTGTTAGAGGAACTGTCCCAGACAGATTACCATTAAAATGCAGATGTGAGCAGTCCTGCTTCACACACACACACACACACACACACACACACACACACACACACACACACAGGGTCAGGCAACACTGGGCCAGGCATATGGAAAATCCACTGATCTGAGCTCTTCCCTGACCCCAGAAACACACACACACACACACACGTTGGGTCAGGCATGCTCATACTCCACAGAGTTTACCTGGGTCCACTGAGTTTCCGTTAGAGCTCTGTTGGCCAGGCGTGGAGGGGTCAGATCAATCTCCAGCAGCCAGGGATTTAACCTAAACCTAGCCAGAGCCTGCCTCCTGCTCGAAGCTGCACTCTGGAACAGATGCTTCATCTGGCCTGTTTTCAGTCCATTTAAAGAGGTTTGAAGAATTTCATACATATCTTCATACATCTCTTCTGCCCGCTGTGTTTGCACATCTATCTGACAGACACACACACTAGTGGTTTGTGTAGGTCTGTGGGTGATAGTGGCAGGCCTCTATCCCAGACCAAACAGAGGGTTCCATTTTGGGAGGTGTGGTCACTCCAGATAAAAGGTGTGATGACGGGCACGACTGACAAGGCAGGTGTGTGTAAAAAAAAAAAAAAGAGTGCCTGTGACACGAGCTGCAACACACACACACACACACACACACACACACACACACACACACAAACACAGAGCTGTTGAGAATCCGTAGTCCAACACAACACAGACAATGTCTATTCCTGGCAGTGGAGACATGAGTCAGTAGTTTGTCATGTCAAAGAGGGTGCCACTGCCATTAGTTGTGACACTACACTCCAGCCGCTGTTCTGGGACCAGTAGTGGAGCTGCTGCCATCGCATATGTTACTAATCTCCACCAGCCACTGGCCTGGGAGCTGTTGAGAGGAGGAGGGTCCACTTATCTGAAGCTGGAACAGAGCTGACTGAGTGCTGAGACTGAGTGCAAAGCCCCAGAGCCTTTGCATTCCACCAGAGAAATCCAGTGACGCAGATTTATTATTTCATAATTACATGTCTGCTGATGTTAAACATATTTACTGTTCTGTTTTTTTTTTTTTAATGCTTTTTTTTTTTAAGTACAGTTACCAAGTTCCCGTCTTTGCAAGCATTAATGGCTGTCCACCACGAGACTCTGAGGGGGGAAAAATAGTCATATTTCAGCACCGATGGCAGACACAGCTCCAGCTCAAGACTCAAACATTCATGTGGTTGCCCACAGCCTGAAGGGGGGAACCAGCGACCAGACAGAACAGGGCAGGAAAAGAAAGAAGACGAAAGAAGACAAGAAACAATACAAGAGCTTGCATGGTTTTATCTCCAGCAAGAGTCTCACGGTCACAGGAACAACACAGTCCTAGCCAGTGTTTACAGCAGAACATGCACATAAGTGTCCCAGGCTTTCGCATTGCTGACATTCCAAGCACTGACGATCAGGCATGTGTATGTGCTCTATGTTGATGGGAATGCTGGAGCTGCTATACTATAGGTCTGCTCTGATGTCTTTCTACTGTGTGCCTATGTTCTGTATTGGGCTAATGGACCTGTGTGAACACACTAGCTAAGTGTGAATGCTGTAACTGTGAGCCCGGTTAGGAGCTATTTACTGGTGCTTGGGCAGTATTATTCAACTGTGTGCCAGGACTGTTCGGTGCCTGAACGAAATGCTTCAACTATGAGCTTGCGCCGAAAAATTACTGAACACTTTGGCTGTGTGTGCGTATGCTTGAGCTACATAACTGTCCATGCAACATAACTGTGCATCGCTACGCAACAGGGTCATGCTACAGGGTCAAATTGCATGCCTGTGGCCTTTCCTGTAAAGCATGAGACCAAATACTAAACTCAGCATCCCAAGAAATTTCAAAACACTGAATGGTGCTATTTGACACTTCAAAGCTATAAACAGTGCAAGGGGCTTTGTGTGTCAAAACGTACACCTGTGTTAGTGTGTGTGTGTGTGTGCAGCTCCCAAGGAGCCCTGAAGCAGACATGACTTGTCGCTAGGGGAGATAAACCGGCAATGGAAAACCACTTCTCCTGTCGGCACGCGGCAGAAAACCGGAAAAGCAGGAATGTATGGAATTGTGACCATGCTCACAAAACTGCAAGAGAGAAAAAAAGACAACAGAAACCACAGGCATATAAAGAGAGGAGAGAAATAGAGAGGAGGGAGATGGTGAAAGAAAGAAAGAAAGAAGGAGAAACAAAAAAGAAAGAAGATGCAACACAAGCTGTGAGGCAAAAAGAAAACAAAAGTCCAGTTCATTCTCCCAACTGTACAGATTGTCCTTCGAGCAGTACTTGGAAATCAGCATGTCCTCCTTTCCACTAAATCATCTCCTAATAAAGCATGCGGAACAATCCTAATGTACGTTTGTGTGTTTATGTCTGTCTGCATGTTTGCGTGTGTGTGTGTGTGTGAGTGTGTGAGTGTGTGAGTGTGTGAGTGTGTGTATACGTACTTCCATTTTGGTCCCGAGGCAATTCACATCCACTTCACTGTCAAATACAATGAAGGACTTGCTGCTGCACATGAGATCATACCCATATGAGGTCAACATAACAGAAAGTCTTTATCTACATCCAGGCTGAAAGGTACAATGCTGCATGACTAAGAATCATGTTTGACTTCAGATCGTGTCTCAGACCACTGTAACTCGACTCTGTGACTCCGAGATGAATCATCCAAGTTGAGTCAACCACAGTAGAACAGCGAGAGGTCGTACTCAACCGTGACTCGACCATGACTCCCCAGCAGGACCTGGACGAGCCTCTGTACGTGTTTTGATTAGCACTTTCACCATTCACCATCAGTGCATATTTAAGCCTACAGCAGCCTGAAGGGTCAACTGAGGAGATCCGCCAGGGGGGAGTCTCTGAGCGGTCTGTCCTGACTAGGCTCTGCATGGGATCATACAGAGATGGCCAATGTAAAGAAAGCGTCTCAGAGAACAGCGGAGTCGACCGCCTACACTCAGATGGCTGCGCAGGGGGATGGAAGCACGTCTCTGCCGCAGCTGTGAGCATCGCACCGCACATCACTGTACAAAAAAAAAGAAAATATCTACAATGCACAAACCACAGGTGCATGCTAGCGTGGCCTACATGCGTCAGTTTTAGAGAGCATGACAAAAAAAAGTTCTTTTTGTGCGTGTTCGGACAAACCAAAGGAAGAATTACAACACTACATTGCTTGCACAGACATAGAAAAACAGAGCCACAAATTAAGACAGACAGAAGGACAGACACATGCATATACCAGCTCTTCCATCTGTGCTGCGAAGCACAGCCCAGACCACTTAAAGCATAGGCTAGGTGTTTAATTAGCTGTGCCCTGAAACAAAGGAGGGTTGGATGCTGTATGGGAACGCCTCTGGTGCTAGTCTCAACAACGTCTCAAGGTTAGGCAACAAACCACAAGGTAGGAGTTCCATTCCATACATAGTACCATATACTGGCACCAATATAGGGGAAAGGATACCCATACAATTGTACCAAAGATATTTGACTGTACCTTACATCTTCAGCTATACCCCCTTGCAGATGACGCACCAGGACAGCTGAGGACACGACTACTACCTTCAAGTCTGTTTGGAGGTTGGTGCACCTCTAGCATAGTGGCACAAATTGGATGTTACATGGACGTCCACACAGAGCCCTGGGTAAACCCTCTGATGACGACATTTACGTCACTTGGACCCTAAGATCCTTACATTGTACTACACGCTGATGCAGAAAGTATAACTTCAAGTTTAGTCTTTGGAAAGACATCCCATAATCAAGTTTTTCTGTTAACACACACTCAACTCGAGAGTATTGTTCTGTACACATTTCAACAAGTTATCATCAATCAATCAAAAACTGCTCCTGCATAAATACATTACTTTGTTGCTTGTGATCCACTTTAAGATCACAAAATCACTGCACAGAAAAATGTTATGCAGCTAATAAACACTTTAATAGCATTTGGAAAATGGCATGTTGGCTACTTTCAAACGAGTGAAATAGACCTATTACACCAAAACAATTCCACTGCGACCAGTCATACTGGCAGGTACTGCCAACTGGCACCAGACATTTTTAGGCACAATCAAGTCATGCCTCACAGGCATACGACACAAATGTATGACAAATAGCGCAAGGCTTATTGAAGCCAAGTCGAAGGGCTATGCTAGAGCATATTTCATCCCGAGTTGACAGTCTATGCATACCCACGCATAATGACCGAGTAAACTTTGTGTGAAGCTGCCCAGACCCAGAGCCTAGCAAAGTAACTTTAATACCTCCAAAATAATAGCCAACTCGGTCTCCTGGCTGACTATCCGAAATAATACCGGGGGTGGGGCATAGGCCTGGCACGCACGGTCATTTTAGGGGAAAAGTTTGGAATTGATCGCATGGGAAATTCAGAAACCGTTTCACGGTGAATCAACTTGTGATGCGTATAAGCCTTAGCGACAGTTGAACTACAGTGTTTCCTGTCTACTCGCCAAAAAAATGAACTGTGATGTTAAATTACAAAAGAATATATACTTTGGCCTGATGTCTTCATTCAATAAAGTCACTCAAAAAATGCTATTGAAGCCATATTTCAAGAGATGGCTATTGTATCATAACAATTGTCTCATTAATAAGTTCATGAAATCTCTTACCTCGTACTCTTGGTGTCTACAGCGTGTACTGCTCTTTAAGAAGCATACCCCTCTCCAACTAACAGAAGTTAGAGAGGACACACACGCGCATTGTTGTTTTCTCCAGAACTTTACCGATTTCTATCCAATCGTCGTATTGTTTCCAATAAATCTCCGCAGAGCTTGTTGATCTTTACGTAGCTTGTCCCGTTTCAGTCGCCCGGTGTGCAC
>NC_137926.1:16154127-16164127 GCF_963457725.1 Sprattus sprattus | reverse complement strand
ATAATGTGGCCTTTGACTGTGTTTGAAGTTACTAATCCAGAGGTGAAGAAATTTGAAGGCAGAAATGGGTTGCGGTGCCACATTGTCTAAGGATTTGTAGCTAAATCAACTTAAAGGGAGTTGTCTGAGGATGCTGAAAAAGCAAGCCAGTGGTAATGGCTGGGGACCTCACAGACTATTTGGGAATATGTGTATTAACCTGTATTATGTGAAGAAGCCTGTTGGCACAAGATGTCTGGGTTCCAGGGTTCGCATCCCATCTTCTTCTTTTACTCTAATCCAGGTTCGTAAACCCGGGGGCTCTACTACACTAAGACCCTTCAGTTACCCTAACCTGGGTTCGTGTCCATTTCCTGCCCTTACCCTAACTCGAGTTTGTACTCCTGAGGGGGTAACCCTCCCCTCAACCCTCCCACCCCTTACCCTGGACATTGTATGTCATAGTATAATGAGATTCGTGTTTAAATAATTAGGCAGTGCTTCAATCAGACACTGAGATGCATGTGAAATCTTTTTGAGGTGCATTTTGGAATGTATCTGTTGTTGTCTCTGGTATTGACACGTGTCCAATGTCCATTGTGTGCATGGATGGGGGTGGGACTCGGATGCCAGAGCCTTCTGGAGGTGTCGTGGGCTTAATTCAACAAAAGAATGAAAAAGGAAGGTGGCCACTATGACCCCAGTGAAATGCTCACGAGGGCACTTTGTTGTTGTTGTTAAGTATCTGTTTGATGGTTGTAGTGCACCCTGTTGTGTTATAATACTTAGACTAGGTTGTTGGGTAATGGGTCCCCAACCAATAGCACAAGGAATTTAGCCTATTTTCCTGTGTATATCTTAAAGACTAACGTGACACAGATCCGGTGTACTGTGTTATGTGGAGCGCTGGAGAAGGAATGAGATCTCCAAGCACTATGCGGGATCATCCATCTCTTTCATATCAGTTGTATAAAACAGCCCTGTCTTCCCCTTTTACACCTACTCTGGGTCTGTGTCATACTCCATTCTCATGGCAATCTGTCATCCCCCTGCATCTCCCACCCCTTCAGTGGGGACTGTGGCCCAAGCCTCACATAAAAGCCACTATCATAGAACACCTACATAAATCACACACACACAGGGGCACTCACACACACGCGCACACACATTTGTGAGCACGCACATACACACACACACACACACACACACACACACAGGCACAGACAGTCATTCACATCCACACAATGAGCCGTAAGCCACACCTATAACTGTCAAGATTAACAGACACAACAGTAATAGTCAACGATACACTGCACCAGTCCCCACCCCCATACTCACAGTCCTGTTTTGCTCAAAAGGATAATGACCAGCAAGCATTAAAAACACTCAAAGTGTCAGAAAAGGCAGCAAAAAAAAAAAAAAAACAGAGAGATAGAGCTGGAAAGAAAGAAAGAGAGTTTAAAATTAGGAGAAGGAACCATGTCCAGGCAAGCCCAACATCCCCTAGAGAGTCTATTTCAATCCAAAGTTAGACCTCATGAGGGAAGAGCAGAGGGGAAGCAGAGCAGGTCCTGTTAGACTCCCTCAAACTAAAACTTCCTGACAATGAGCCTGTTAAACATGAACTAGAAGATAGGCTCCTGCCTGTGATACAGAACTAGAGGATAGGCTTCTGCCGGCTGCTATTTTATTCAGCGTCAGGGACGTTTGGTGGGGATTCTCCTGTCCCGCTCAGTGGCACCCCACAGCACCGGGCTCCTGTACTGTGGCCATTTCGACCAGCTATTAAATTCATGATCATCTGAGCGGAGGCTGTGCATTTGTGTAACCTGTGGCGACCAAGGTAAGCTGCACATACATACGCACACACACACACACACACACACACACACACACACACACACACACACACACACACACAGCAGCTGCTCGTCTCAGCTGTGTAAAGAGAAGGAGGAGGAAGAGTGAGAGGGGAAGAGAGTGAGAATGAGACTGAAATGAGGGGAAAAAAAATACAAAAATAAGATGAAAGGGCACGCCCTCTTTGCACCTGGTGTTCTTTGTTGTTGGGCACCTCCCACCTCTCCGACATCGAGAGCTTACTCGCCAAGCCTGTGCAGCTCGCGGTGGCTTCTGCGCTACCGCTCTCTAAAGGTAGATATGCAACACATAATATCCCACACCTTAACCAACGCTGTTGGATGGGATGATATGGAGTGGTTGAGTGGAGAGCTGGATTGATAGAGGGACAGAGTGGTGAAGATTTTACAAAGGAGGATCACTGCGGGATTGGGGGTGGGGAGGGGTGGGGGTAAGAGAGGGGGGAGCCCATCTCTCTCTGCCTGGGTTAGAATGACGCTGTGTGCGTGGCAGTGAAAGGGATAAGAGAGGAATGACAGGCTGCTGCTGTTGCTGCCCAGCGTTTACTGCAGTGCACTGCTTTACTGCTTTACTAGTCTGGCCTGAGAGGATTGGCCAACGGAGGCTGCGTCTATACATATATCACATGCGTGTGTCTATACATTTATATCACATGGGTGTGTCTATACATTTATATCACATGGGTGCGTCTATACATATATCACATGTGTGTGTCTATACATTTATATCACATGGGTGTGTCTATACATTTATATCACATGGGTGTGTCTATACATTTATATCACATGGGTGTGTCTATACATTCATATCACATGGGTGTGTCTATACATTCATATCACATGGATGTGTCTATACATTTATATCACATGGGTGTGTCTATACATTTATATCACATGGGTGTGTCTATACATTTATATCACATGGGTGTGTCTATACATTTATATCACATGGGTGTGTCTATACATTTATATCACATGGGTGTGTCTATACATTTATATCACATGGGTGTGTCTATACATTTATATCACATGGGTGTGTCTATACATTAGTATCACATGGGTATGTGTGTGTGGTAGCAGGGGTGTGTGTGTGCTGGCTGGTGGACAAAGTATAGCTGGGAAATATATGTGTCTATAGATGTTCAGGGGAAACCTATGTACGGAGAAAACAATATAGAGCCTATGAAGAATTCTCCAGAGATTTTGGGGTGTGATTTCATATGCCATTGGAAACAAAGGAACTCAGAAACCCCTCACAACGTAGACAGATGTAGCATTTTCCACCTTCAGAAGCATCCATCATCTCTACAGGGGTGCTAGTTGAAGCCTCCTGTTTTGAGAAAAATATATTGGTGGATCACCAGAGACTTCTGAGCTCAAAAACACGAGTGGGTTAAAGCAGCATGTGCCCCTTACCTCGACGCAAGTTCATGGACGCCCAATCACTCCCACCAGTAGCAGCTGTCGTCAGCTCTTAGAGAAAGGAGAATTTACTTCTTCTGCCTCCTCTGCACTTTTGGTTTTGCAGCAAAGGCTCAGAAGCATACTTGTTAGCAATTATTGTTCTCAAATGATCTGTAGTTGGCACCCTGATCTAGTTTGTGAGAATGAGTAATCTGATTCTACTTTGTCTTGCCTATTTATGTTATTTTTGTGTATATTTTTATATTTCTATAGTTTTAAATGTTATGATTATTTATTTGTCATTCCAAGTGTCTTGTGGTTTGTTTTCGCATCCACCACACCAGTTGTGTTGTCTTAATCCAGCAGTGGTTGTAGAAGCCTTCATCCTATCAACATGGAAAACAAATACACAGAGTGCGATTTGTCAAAAATGGAGATGTTTTTAAAATGTTTTTATTCCTGCAAATAAATCATGTTGGCTAAGTAGACTATGAAGCCTGTTAGGCCGTTTCTTGCAGCATGTGCTGGCTTAAACAGCTAACATTAAGGCCAGCCTTGCATAGCCAGCTGCTTGTTTATGTGATTACAGCAAAGTTTTTTCTGCATTAGTGTTGGCTGAACTGACTGCTCAAAGGAGTGCTTCCTTTCTGTGCTTTGCAGATTGTTAACCAGGGAGCTCACTAGACAGATTCAATAAATCAAGATCACCAATTTGGCTGCAGCAGATCATCACTTAGACGCTGTGTCATCTGTCCCAGATAGCAAGCCTATACCGGGCCTCTGGTGGTTTTTGATTGGTAACCCACTGGTGGTGTGACGCTTCTTGTCCTCTCCTGGACCACAATCATCTTTAGTTTAAATTGGCGTAAACATTTTAAGAAAATAACATCAAATGTTTGTCATAGTCATAGCCTTGGCATAGTCTATTTAAAAAATCACTGGTCTCATGAATAAAAATGTTAATGGTTGGTGAAAATAATTGAAGTGGTATAGATGACTAACTAAAAAATACTCTTTGCTGTAACTTTACCGTCAGCTCTGCCCAACAGTGGTCCACTGGCCTTCCGCTTTTGTCAGGCCAGTGAGTGCGCTAACATTGACAGTCCATTTCTGATTTTATGGTTGGTGCACTATAGACTATTATTTTTTATATATATATTTATATATAAATATTAATTTTAGGTATTGCATATGGTTTATTGGTGAAGTAGCATTAGTCACAAGAGGGGAATCAAAATAATTCAGCAGAGGAAGAGATATACACCAAAGGAAGGAAATCTTTCCCCAGCAAATCGCACCCTGCAAATCATTTCTCAGTCTTATTTCATCAATAAGGTTAAAGAGGAAATTGCTCCTGGGCATATTGGCATGCTTGCCACACTGATGAAAGCCTAAACCAGCATATTGGGTGGACACCTGCCTGCATGTGAATATAGATCTATTGAGTGTCGGAGAGCCTGAGGTTTTTGCCTGGACTCATTTCGTATTCCAGCAACATGCATTTGTAAATTGGGACAATACTCGATGGAGATCTCTCCCGTTTCTTGATTGCATATTAGTTAGAGATATCCTGGTGAACCTGTGGTACCAAACCAGATTAACGCTCACAGGCTCAGCCCTGCCAACAGAAGCAATACACAGACATGGCAGTTTGTATGCGGACAGGTTGTATGCAGTGTGTCCAGGCAAGAGACACAAAAATCATCATATTCTATAATCTTCTTTGCCACTGCAGTGTTCAAAGAAGGAGCGAGATACTGTGTGGTAGTTGTGGAGGTAGGTGGGGGTTGTTGTGTGGGCACATGGGCACATGGGAAAGTGATGCAGGGTCGAGTGCATTCTTCCTTGGTTCAGCTTCTCTGAAGTGAGTCGAATGCAGATGGAGTGGGAGGTAGACATACGGTGATGGACTCGTATCCATGGAGGGATGTCCAACCGAGACACTTTAGGACTCAGGGAAAGCGTTCCTTTTACATCACTAACATTTACTGTTATTCATGTCACTGACAGAAGATGTTTATTCATTGATTGAAATTGGGGTATCTCATCTTAATCCATTTATAGCTCAACATATGTTCCAAGCGCTTACCGAACAAACCAATCACATCATATGTTCTTCAGCTGACAACCGGACTAGCCAATGCCAGGCAGCTTTGTGACCTTGGGCAGTGAAGTAGTGATTTACTCCTCTGCTCCCCGTTAACTGGACTGGAATGGGCTTTCTGACTGCCTCATAACGAGCTGCTTGGTCTCCCGTCCCTGATGATCTGTCTGATGATGGATCACCTCTTGAGCACCGACTTCTGTTCACAAAAACAAAAAATAATAATATAATAAAAGACATTTCAGAATGAAAAAGTAAAAATATTGATTGACATTAAGTGGGGTATCTCATCCAAACCCATTCATTATTCCCCGAATGAGCTCTAAGGGCTCACCGGACAACCAATCACGTCGCATGTTTCTCAAATGTTGGAGTATCTCTGTATATCTGTTGGTACCGTGAGGAACTGTCTTTAGTGGGCGGAGTCCTGCGGTGGGCATAGTGAGACTGAGGGTTTATAATCTAATGTGGCCATCATGGGGCCTGCCAACTGGTTGCAGTGTAATCCTCTTTTCATCAGAATGATGTAGGCATCAGGATTAGAGCTTTCTCTGCTCCTGGAGCTCCCACCCACCCACCCTGTTGTCCGACGGAACCAACGTGTACTGGGGGAGGACCCAGAGGAGTGGGTGTGAGGAGAGAGAGAGAGAGTGTGTGTGTATGTGTGTGTGTGTACAGGTGTTTGTGTATGAATGACTACAGTGTGTGTTTGTGTGTTTGTTACTATCCACAGCATTAAGGTTAGTAATGGCAGAACTGCCCTGTTAGTGCGACCGGAAATGAAGCACGGCCCATATCTGAACTCTGCTTTTTGAGAAGCAAATTCATCAGGAGGAGATTAAGCAAGCTCACACACACACACACACACACACACACACACACACATGCATACACACACAAACACACACATACACACATCACGCCCAAGCTTATCATATATACAGAAATACAGTGAGAAGGAGAGTGAGAGGGTTTAACCTCATTCTACACACACAGACAGACACACGCATAGCAAAGGTCACCCCCATCACTCTCATATATGGCAGAGCTCACACACATCACACACGCACACACACACACACACACACACACACACACACACACACACACACACACACACACACACACACACACACCCCTGTGATTTAATAATAGACAAGAGGCACTCCATGACTGAAGATATTTAAGCAACGGTGCAATATTTTACTCTAAGTACAACTCTGCATTCAGTGTTGCTTGGCAACCTTCAAGTAACATTATGCAACATCTTCAAAATAATGTTTTTGGCACAATTACTTGTAATACGGAGAATAGAATACAACAGCACGCCTGGTGCGCCTGGTATTGCAATGTAACTTTGGGATACAGGGCACGAGACCTCTTGTGAGACTCCGTAATGGCACCACCTCACTTAAACAACAACTAGACACATGCGCTAGTTATAAGAGGAAACTAGCGTAGTACTCTTGGTTTGGACATCATGGCAGAGGTGACGAAGAAACTAAGGAGGACATTGTCAGAGGATATGAAGAGAAAAGGACAGAGTAACCGACTCAGATGCTGAGCTGGCCTTCTTTCTGTTAGACTAGACAGTATTAAAGTGTTAGCTGTCTTGCTCTATCTTGCTACGCTTGCTTGATATTTGGCTGTAAGAAAAGTTGTCGACTCGCTAGTTTTCATCATTAACATCCCGGCCAATGTTTTTTATGAAAGAATTCCACGTAGGCTGTAACCTTATTTGTGTTATCCCTGTCTCACAGAGATCCGAGTTTTTCCCAGATGCCAGTCATAGACCAGTCCTTGTCAGTCTACATGCTTCTTTAGCACCTGCCATTGTCTTAGCCAGTTCCATATCCTTCAGCTTGTCAACAAATACTCATGTACACGGCCCACTAGGGGGTCTCGAATAGTATTTACGACAGTGGTGTAAAAGTGAGCTACATTTCTCAACTTTAGGGGGAGCGCATTAGCAAAAAATACCAATTCTCCCTCAATGGGGCTTTAAGGCCACAACCAAATCACTGCTGTGTTGATATTCAGTAAAACAGCACTCCCTCCCATGTAATGTTGTGTCAAAAAAAACATGTATGCATTTACTAATATAGTACTTGGTATATTTTGCTAATATGTGATTTTTAGCATATATTTCCTGAAGATCTGTGTGAGTCTATATATGAGAATACTGGCACAAACTAAATATTATTAAAGGTTAATGGTGGGAACAGGACACTGTTGAGGCTAGCTGAGGGCTGAATGGTGGCTGTGTTTCAGACACGCTCATTACAGCTCTGGGACTCCTGCAGTGAGGGAAGCCCTATACACACCAGCATCTGTCCCTCACTTGCCCCTAGGCAACTGCTTGCATCATCTCTCTCAATACACCATCAATACTCTCTCACGCTTTTACACACGCTTGCACACACACACACGCACACACACACACACACACACACACAAACGCACTAAACCCTTATATCGAGGGTTTATTCCCAGATGGGTATTCCCCCTCAAAAACACACAAACACATACAAACAGACACACACACACACACACACACACACACACACACACACACACACACACACACACTCATGCATCTATGCATGTATTTATCTATGGATTGATGGATGGAGGGATCTACTTTCCACTCTGTAGTGACTTCAGGAGTATGATCTGCTGTCCATCTCAATGGTGCCATGATGTCAGGAGAATGATGCATTTCCTGTTGTTCTTTTGGGCAGGGCTTTTCCATTAATCCCAAAGCTTTTGGGTGGTCAGTGGACCATATGATCAGTGCTTTTGCACTAGGATCCGACTGTGCCAACATGTAACAAACATGTTTTCTTTCTTTGTAGGATAGTGCGGTAGGACAGCTAAAACAGAAAAAAAATAGTTAACTTAGCATCTGTTGCAAAAGCCTGCAGTGGAGTGCTGCAGTGTGTCTGTCTATCCATGGGCTGGCAGCCAGTAAGAAGACTGATGGGGGATCCTGCAGGAGGAGTTCTCCATAAATAAGAATGTATGTGTGCATTCTGTGATTAGTAAGGGAGGGGGGCGTGTTGTTTCTTGCAGGATGTCGTACCGCCTGTGAGGTAAAAGTCAACACATCTGTCATATGCAGCTGCTGTGACACACACAAACACACAAATACATGCACACACGCACATACAGTATATATATATATACACACAAACATTAACTATCTATCTATCTATCTATCTATCTATCTATCTATCTATCTATCTATCTATCTATCTATCTATCTATCTATCTATCTATCTATCTATCTATCTATCTGTGGAGCTCTATACTAATCCTGTTTCCATGAGTTCTGTCTTGCTCTCTCTCTCTACCTCTCTCACTCTCTCTCTCTCTCTCTCTCTCTCTCTCTCTCTCTCTCACACACACACATACACACACACACACGCACCCCTCCCTTGCCTCCATCTGTCGGCACTGAGAGGGGGGTAGGTGGTGGTGGTGGGAGCTGCGGACGCTACCATCAGGAGGGAGCTGGAGTGTGCCCCGCCTAAGCCCCTCCCTATGAAAAGAGGGAGTGTGTGTGTGCGTGTGTGTGGGAGGAGGGGAGGGGAGGGTGGGTGAGTTGTGAGGTCGGGTCCTAATCTCTCCGTATCTGCCTCGCCACTCGCTGGATGAGTTGCTGCCGCCTTCTCACTTTCCTTCCTTCCTCGGGCTTCCTCTACTACTACTGAAGGGATTTTATCTTGACAAGTCGGAGGAAAGCAAAGAGAAGCACCTCCTGTGCCAGATCAACAGTATTTCCTGGTGAGATGATTTTCCATGATAAAGTGTTTTGTTGCTGTGAACTGGTTTTACATAACACCCACACTGGCTGCTGTTTTTATTTTCTTTCTTTCTTTTTTTTTAACGCGATGCCTCCGAGTTTCGCTTTGAAATACTGAAGGGTTCATCCTGAATATGCCACCAGCACAGAGGTGCTTCAGGAAAGTTGATGAAATATTTGGCAAATGAGAAAGTCTGGATGCATTCTCGATGTAAACCTAAAATCCTGGGTGGAACAGAGAGTGGGGATGAGGGATGGAGAGGAGGCGGCTCAGAGAGGACCAGATTAGCGGTCCCGACGGAGAGATGTTTTTACAAACAAGTAATCAATGGGAGCACCCCTAAAACTGATGCTGGGCACATTAATGTAACCCGATAACCCATGTGATGCTGAAAGAGAGAGAGAGAGTTCCTGTCTTCCACCTCAGCAAAACTAACCCAGCTCTATGTGCCATATTTGTTACATATGTTACAGTCGCACTAATCCATAATGTAATTATGAGCCATATACATACGTTTGAGCAAAACTACCCCAGAGATATGTGCCAAACACATGTTTTCTGTGTGATGCTCCTGAGCATTGCATGTGTGTTGCGTGTCCACTGAATGTGGTTGTCCACACGTGTGCCTGGTGCTGAAGCTGGGATTGTGTGTTATGCGTGTGTGCGTGTGTGTGTGTTTGTGTGTGTGTTTGTGTGTGTGTGTGTGTGTGTGTGTGCGTGTGTGTGTGTGTGTGTGTGTGTGTGTGTGTGTGTGTGTGTGTGTGTGTGTGTGTGTGTGTGTGTGTGTGTAGGAGGGGGGCTGGATGAAATGAGAGGCTAGGGTTGGA
>NC_137926.1:16064127-16146627 GCF_963457725.1 Sprattus sprattus | reverse complement strand
AGGGCCAGTAGGGATATGAATGATTTTTATGTGGTAATGACCCTTGGCAGTGAGCAACACCAACCGTTACTAAACTAGCAGTTTAGCTTATAGAAACTAATAAGCTACAAACTGTAATGACACTGATAGTGATTGACAATATGATTGACAATACCGGTACACCACCACACATGAAGAGGTGATACATGGAAGTATATTTTGTGATAACCACATGGAAAAATGAAGAAAAAAAAATGGGGACCACACCACTATGTGGCAACCATGGTACAAGCAGGATAGATGCCTTTATGGACATTATACCTTACTTAGCTAGATACATTGGTTCAAACAGATGCATCATGGGGGTGTGCAATACCTGTGTTATCTGGGCAACTCAGGTCAGGCACATAGCCCATGAAGCTCCTTGGCAAACAGGATATTACACATGGGCTGTTAATATCCACTTCCGTTAGCAAGTATATTGTTTGATTCTTTCTATTTTGTTGTTGCACCAACAGTGATCACGTCTTCAACTCAATATTTTTGTCAGAGACAAAGAAAAGCATCTGAAAATTAAAATTTTAAGGAGTTTAAATTGTGGCACAGTTCATCTGGATGCTATCAAGATTAACCCAAGTGTTTTTGTCACCTTTGAGACTGACTCTTGGGTCGATGTGTTTGAAGCACAACTATAGCACAATATCACCACAGGCCTTGCCAGTGCATCATTGTTGTGTTAAAATTCCATAAAATCACATTCTCCTTGATTAAAACTCTGCACCAAAGGTATATGAGGGGGACAAGCTGAAGACCATTTCGTTCACTATTGACCCAGATACCAGTCAGTAACACTGCAGTCTGCCAGAGGAGGTACCAAGGGGCTGCCGGCACATAGCCTAGATACATCTGTAATGTTTAAGGGAGGTGTGCCGCAAAAAAAACTAAAAGGAACAGCACCAACAATAGAACTCCACCCTTGCGTCTGTGCAGCACTAAACCATGGCAAATGGCAGGGGGTCTTTACTGGAGAGAAATATGCACGATGCACTCTTACTTAACTAAGCAGACATGGGGTGGGGTTGGAAGGGTGTGTGTGTGTGTGTGTGTGAGGGGGGTTGGTGGTTCTGGCTGGCTGTACATTCGCTCCTGTCAGGAGGCAATGCATTATTAAAGGCATGTAGCCAGCTCTGCTGCTCTGATTTAGTACAGGCACTGTGTGCTCTTTAAAGGCTCACTGTGAAGCACTGAGAGGAAGAGGAGAAGCTGGATGGTGAGTGGGGATGGGGTGGGGGTATGGTGGGGTGGCAATGACAGGGTACACACTGTGAGAACAGGGCAAGATATAGAGACAGGGTTCGTATGAAACGGGAGATGGTGGAAAGCTAGAGAAACACCTTAGAGCAGCACCTTTGTTTGGCTATACTGATGAGTGAGATCGTCCAGCAGACCCTTATTTTCCTGAGATCATCAGCCTTTGGCTGAGTCCTTTGCCTCTCTTTTGTGTTGTTGCCATAGTAGCTGTTGTTGTTGTTGTTGATGGTTTCCTCCCTGCTCATAAGGAGCAGTGGCCACACATGTGAAAGGGCATCTGGCTGGAAGCATCCTCCCTCCCTCCCCTCACCTTTCTTCTCTCTTTTCATCCTACTTCATCCACCCCTATTCTTCCTTCCCTTTTCTCTTTCATCTCTCTCTCTTGTCCTCTCCTCTCATCTTTGCTCTTTCTGTCAAGCCTCGCTCAGAAAAGTCAACAGGCCAGGGAGGGTGAGTGTGTCTGTGCGTGTGCGTGTGTGTGTGTGCACACACACGTGGATCTTCTGTCAACCAATCAGCAGCTGTCCTTCTCTCTCAGGGGTCTCTCAGACCCTCTTCAGGGGATACTACGTGACTGATGTGGAGACTGTTGAAAAGGGCTTTTGAGCAAAGCAGCAGTAGCTCAAGGCAGAGCCACTTCTAGATGATACTCAGTCATCCTTAAAGACCCTTATCCTACACAGTCTTTAAGCTGATGCCCTGAATCACAAAAATCAGCACTCTCACACACACACACACACACACACACGCGCGCACGCGCACGCACACACACACACACACACACACACACACACACACACACACACACACACACACACACACACACACACACACACACACACACACACACACACACACACACACACACACACACACACTCACACTTCAATACTGGCAACCATGTCATTTTTGGCACCATTAGAGGCAGTGTCCTTTTTGTAAAATTCTGTTCTCTGGGTGAGGATAAAAAACCTCATGTGTTCATACACAGACCTCTCCAAATGGGAAACAATCAGTGGCTCAGACTGAGCCATAAATAATTCCAATCAATCAACGCATTGCACCCGGAGCATGGAAGGTGTATTTTGATTGGCTGTTGAGCTTAAATATCAACAACCTTTTGCCAGAACTGTAGACTGTGCCTTTCTGGGGATCCTTTATTTTTTAATGCAGCTACACAAAGCCTCTTCAAAACATCCTCCTGCTGCATACACATTTCAACTTAAAAATGAACATGGACCACCAAGGCTGTTGCTTTGGAAGGTTGGAATAGTTGTGAAATGTGTTGGATCTGTCCAAGGTCTCCTTTTGCTTTCAATTCAGTTTACTATTATACAGAAATCTTTGAATCTTTGAAACCTTTGAATTCTTGTATTTTAGATCTAGGATAATGCTGAACAATAGGCCCTCCATAACCCAGGGGTTGATAGGCCCTCAATAACCCAGGGGTTGTATGAGATATCTGGGGACCAGTGGACTTGATAGGCCTTCCATAACCCAGGGGATGTATGAGGCATATGGGGAGCAGTGGACTTGATAGGCCTTCCATAACCCAGGGGTTGGATGAGGCATCTGGGTTGGCGTGCGCTGTGTCCTCCTGCAATATGCCACTGTCACTTCTGTCAAGTGAATTATACTCTCAGAGGCTGTGCACTTCACACCGTGGCGTCCTGTGGTTTTGCCATAGTAGTTCATATGTAAGCTGTTCTCATAGTAAGCATCAGTGTATTTGAATGGCTATTGAGAGGCTGCTTAGTTTTCTGTGCAGGTAAGAAATAATGACTATGCAGACAGCTGTACTGAAATAGGACTGTAGAACCGCCAGTAGGATCTATAGTGGATAGATTGATAGATAACTTACTTGATTTCAAAGGGAAATGCATAAATGTTCTTTTCTTGATTTTTCTTCATTATTGTAGACAGTATTATCACTTTAAAACAACTGTACAATATTATGGCCTTTAATCAGGAGTTTTCAATACTGCTCCTGTGGCCACCTGTGCCCGGCACATCCTCTATCTGTCTATCTCTGATCCAGGCTCACATGATTGAAATCAGTGTAATTAGAGTACTCCTGTCAGGTATGCAGAGCAAGGGAACCCCATGAGTAGGACTGAAAATCACTGACCTAAATCATCTAAACAATAGCTAAACCCTATAGAAGCTTTATATAGAGAGCTTAAACTAACAAAACAGTGTTACAGACCTTCTACTGAGCAATAGCTGCTACCCACAGGCTGTGTAGGCTGGCAGCAGTGCTGAAAACAAGCCCCAAGGGGTGCCCACGCAGAGACCCTGACCTTCAGGTGGCTGTCTATCTAAGCAGCAGAGAAGAAGAAGAAGAAGAAGAAGAAGAAAACGAATGGGAAGAGGAGGAGGAGAAGGAGGAGATACACTGTTATTTAGTATTCAGCAGAGTGTGGTCCACTCTATGCCTGTATTTGACAGTCTGTATAAGGCTCAGCAACAACAGGAGACAAAACAGGGCTTTGTTTTTAAGTTTTATGTTTTGTGTGCCGGCAAAACAAATCAACCAGACGCTCAAGTCTCATAGAGATGACGGTACTGTAACGAAACACCTTCTTTGAAGTTTTGCCCATACAATATTAAATATTACAATATTACAAAGTCCTGTGAGGTGATATGTTATAATTAATATCTTGTGGGAACAAGTTATCATATTTTGTTCACACAAATTGTAATGATTTTGTGCACACAACTGCGGACACCCCTGGTTATAATGTGTTCAGAGTGCTCCGATTCAGTAAATCCTGCAAGGACCCTTTTAAGGACACAGGTTTAATACTGGCTCCATCACTGCTGTGAAATAAATGTGTTATCTGATTTTAAAAGTAGTAGCCTTGTGTTGATGTTATTTTGCCTCTTAGAGGCTACTGCATGGGTAAATGAATGAATTTAATTAAACCTACCACCAGACCAATTTTAGTTAGTGACTTGGCAATCTGCCTCAAATATTCCTTTTTCATATTATGGCCATGATGCACAAACACATGGAAAAGGCAAGGTAGGGAATTGTTTGCATCTAGTCAAACACCCACTATATTGACACCTGCAAGATGAAAAACAATGCAGAAGGCATAGCTGGATGATTACCTACTGTTTTACCATATAAAAAGATTTGCCCCCTGTTCCCTCAGCCACTTCATCCTGGCGTTGGGTCTGGTCTGTACAGCGTGGTGAACACTACCTATATTTTATCTAAGGAGAGGAAGATGTAGTGTAGCGAGGATTATTTTCTAGGAATCTAGCGATGTCAATTGGCCTCCCTCATCATAAACCAGAGCTTAACATCAGTAGGAGGCAGAGGCTATGTAGATGCTGGAGTCATATTTTGAAAAATGTATTATTCCAAGGTTAACATTGGCCTCTGACATGTAAGAAATTTCCCTCCCTGACATACAGGAATACAGGGGATAATATGTGCCACACACACAGACACACCCCCACACACGCAAACGAATGATTTGAAATCCTGTTATTCGATTTTTTTTTTGCCATCAAGCACTAAGACAAGCGAGACAAATGTGATTTGCTGCATTATGTGTGTGTTTGTATGTATATCGTGCGTGTAGTAGGGTGTGTGTCTTCTCCGAAACCATGAACATGTAAAACAAGCTATTATGTGACGGATTAGCAAGGAAATGTGCCATGGTTCCCTGCTAATCTCATTAAAGTAGTTTACAGTTAAAAGAAGAAAAAAAAACAGCCAGACAGAGGGGGAAATAAATGATTCACACATTAGTAAATGATCCTAGCTCTTCCTGCCGAGAGAGAACTGAGAGGCAGTCAGTCATGATAAGAAAGGATTTGAGACAGAGGCAATTAATACTGAGAGAATTTCAAAGCAAATCAGTAGTGAGTTACAGAGGATGAGAGAAAGACCATCTACAGAGAAAGAACAGAACAGGAGAAACATGCATCAGTAAGAGAGACAAGATTAAACCCAACCAAAGTGAGAGATGTCTTCTGATTTACCTTGGGTATATATATATGTATTGTTTATATAATGACTTATTATACACCCATCCCAAAATGCTTTGGCAATACTGTAGAACGTTATGGTCATGCCAATAAAGCTTCTTTTGAATTTGAATTTGAATTGAGAGAGAAAGAGAGAGAGGATGAAAGACAGTTCGCAGTGAGACAGGTATTGAGAAGAAAACAATCAATAGCAAGAGAGAATATGGGCGAGACAAGAAGTATTGACAGGGAAGATGAGAGTGAGACAGGAAGCAAAGAGAGGAGAGGAGCTTTTTATTTATCTCCAGCCCCTGACATGGGTTCAGGGGTTACGGTTGTGGGCCTACCAATGATTGCACTCATTTTTTGCAGTGTCTCCTTATTTTTCAACTCTTCCTTTGTTTTTCCACAACCAAAAAAAAAGATTTGAAGTAGCTAAATTACGCAACCGTCTGTGGTGGGCGAAAGTGGTTTGAAAATGGTAAGCAAACGCTGCTGTGTTTATGGTTTGGTATGGAGTTATTTCCTCTTAGCGCGTACGTGCTAGTTGGCCGCTGCTGTAGTCTTTTTGTTCAAGTGCAACTTTTAATCCCCGCCACAGGTGACATGTCAGCAGTCAGCCTTGTCACCGCTAGTTCTGTGATGTCAGTTTGGTGTGTCCCTGGCTTAGGACAAGCAGCAGGGAGACAAAACACCATCAGCAGTGAAGAAGTATGGATTATCCATTTGTTTTGAGGTGGCCTCTGAAGTGTTATCTGTCGGGGATGTGTGTGTGTGTGTGTGTGTGTGTGTGTGTGTGTGTGTGTGTGATTGTGTGTGTGTGTGTGTGTGTGTGTGTGTGTGTGTGTGTGTGTGTGTGTATGATTGTGTGTGTGTGTGTGTGTGATTGTGTGTGTGTGTGTGTGTGTGTATGTGTGTGTGTGTGTGTGTGTGTGTGTGTGTGAGAGAGAGATCTGATCTCACAGTGTTTGATCATCATAACTTCATCAATATAGCAATCCACATTATTTTAATCTGTTAGCTCAAAATGAGTACACCCACCAAAGACTACTCTTGGACCCACATGGACTGCTATTTAAATCAGTTTTCAAACTGATTATATTAGAGACAAGATTTTGTCTTGGCACATACAAAAATATTAATTTCTATACATCCCTCTAGCGTTCCTTATAAACAGGGTTGTCTTTGATGTCTGTGAAATCCCTGACTGAGGTGTCTTTTCCTCCTTTTCAGATTCAGCATGTGGCCATCTGAGGAGGTGAAGAGGAGTTAGTCTGCAGTCAAGAGTGGGCCATCTATAGCCATCAGCGGAAGCCAGATAACCCATGCAGGGAGAAGAAGACATTGATAGTCTATAGCTAACAGTCAGTTGGTCTTACTGAAATATTTGTAGCATAAAGTGTTCAAGATTTAAAAGCAACAAACTGGAGAGAGACTTAAGAAGCAGGGGTTTAGAGGTGCTGATGCTGATGCTGATATAGCCCACCATAGCTCCTCCGTGTAACTCTGTCAGTTCCCGTAGCCAGTGGCCGCACAGCTTCCCTTAAAGATGGCTGACCCCTACCAAAACAATGTGTATCACCAAGGCGACGGTGATGGTTACCAGACCTACGGAGAAGGGGGCCAAGATGGCTATGCTTACCAGGGCGAATACCCCCAGGAGGAGGACGCGGCTAGTGACGCGACCGAGGGGCATGATGAGGAGGACCAGATGTACGAGGGTGAGTACCAGGGCATCCCACACCCGGACGAGGTGAAGGCGGCGCGGCGGGCGGCCAGGGCCAGGGCGCGGGCGACGGCGGACGCCGTCTCAGAGCAGGAGGAGCTGGCCGAGCAGTACGAGGACATCATGGAGGACTGCGCGCACGGCCGCTTCCAGTGGACGCTCTTCATAGTGCTCGGCCTGGCGCTCATGGGCGACGGTGTGGAGTGCTTTGTGGTCGGCTTCGTGCTGCCCAGCGCCGAGAAGGACATGTGCCTGTCCAACTCAGAGAAAGGCATGCTGGGTAAGTCTGCACAGAGCCCCGAGATCAGTCATCAGTCAAGAATTCTCAATCCTGCACCTGGAGCTCCAGAGGCTCTGTAGATCGCTCAGCTGTACCCTTTCATAGCGCATCTGACTGAGATAGAGAAGGAGAGAAGGAGGCAGGGCCCGGGAGCAGGATTGAGAATCACTGATCCAGGGTGAAAACCACTGATGCTATATGGGATTCCCATGATTCATCTTCTCCCCACATAGGATACAGTGCCTCAGATGAAGCCACAAATTAAAATGCCCTCAAGAAAGTGAATTGATGTATTGATGTATTGATTGTATGAACTCATTCACATTTGAGAGTGATATTAACGAAAGGATTGGAGTTTGATTCAAATTGGTTTTGGCAATTCAGTTTAGTTTCTGCCCCCCCCTCCAACCAGCCCTCATATATCCCGTTGCCGTCTGTGTCCCCGGGCCAGGAGCAGGCTCTGACAGTGAATCAATACAAGCCAGGAGGCTCAAATTAGCTAATGCTGCTCTGGATGGCTTTATACATCTGTTCTTCACTGCCGACTCAGGCTCCACTCACTGCAGCACAGAGAGTGCCTGGCACGACACGTAGAGACTGGTTGACGGGGGTCTGTTGGCAGGAGAGCGCAACACTATGACAAACCAGACGACGCAGTACAGGCAGTAACAGTCACACCTGGATCTGCTACTGTAGAGAAGCACTGAAAATATATCAATGGTAGTCTCCTGAGGGGCATGAACAAGTCACTCTGAGAGGGGTAAAAAATTAAGAGACATAACAGAATACCTCCTAATAGATAAGAATTATAACACGGAAGTTTTAGGGCACTGATGCAAAGTGGAGGCATGAATGACGACTTATGGCAGTGACTTATACAGTGACAAAATCAACCCCGGCCCCAGCAACAGACTGCTTTCCTGCAGAACTCCGCCCGTAAGTTCACTTGGAGCAGGAGTCGCTGGCTGTGTGGGGTTTGTGCGAGAGCCAGAATAATTGAGAAGGATGATAGGGCACTTTTTTTTGCACCATTTTGGTGCGGCTCTCTGCCCTAGAGACCTCTGACTCAGCTCGTGGCAGACAGGATCGATAGGAGCAACTTGAACTGACCTTGCAGTTAAGATACACAACCCAAATGCAGCAGAGATACATAACCCAACGCAGAACCAATAAATAACTCAACCAGACATAGGACCTTAACACAGCTTAGATGGATAACACTGCACCAACGAATAACACTCTCACCGCACAGATAAGCAGCGCTGACACAACTTTAGATGTTATATGCCCAAAAAAAAGAGAACCAGCCCAACGGTTGGCACAATACAACAAGAAGCATTTATGCTTGTCAATTTGAATTGTTTGTGTTGTGATAAATAACTGAAGAAAATACTATTTATTTTGTTGCATGTCATACAGACCACAAGGGCCAGAATGACAGCTATTAGTAATAGATTTACCACAATTATGAAGTTATGTAGTCATAACAATGCTAGGGTACTGGAGTGTAGAAGACCGAAATGTAATTTGTCCCTCTGAAAGAAACAAAATTATGTCTTTCAAATATAACATTTACTGCATTCATAACAGGAGATCTCAACATCTTTTTACATTAAATGGCCAAAATGCTGGATGATGAAATTTCATGGCAGGGGAGGGTACCATTGAAACGATTTACTGCTCTGCACTGACTCACTCTGAGTGCTCTCCAGAATCTCTTGTTGAGTGCCTTCTAGCCCTCCAGAAACATTTACTTGTGACATAAATTCTCTATCTTAAAAAAAAAAACATTGCCATGACCGATTGATGATAGAATAAGTAGAGGCTGGATGGCAGCTCATGGTTGTTTATAGTAACCTGATCCTACTGTGTTGCGTCACCATTATCAATGCAAGCCTTGACCTTTGCAAATGTAAAAGCAATATGTCAACAAATATTGCTTGTTGTAGGAAACTTGCTTAAAAAAAATGAAACGGTCATGACCAAATTTAATTTCAAACGTATGCTAAAGGCAGATTGGGACAGATCTAATTTGAAATCACTGATCTGATTCACGGAGGCAAGGAGTCATGAAATTGCATATGGCATGATACATCATATACTGTCAGAAAACAGGAGAACATTTTCTGCATGTACGTTTACACTTCATGTCTAAACTTAAATACAGTGCCTACTCAACTGACAAAAACCAGTAACATTCTTGAAACAACTAAATATTTCATTCCAAATTATCAGAGGATTTACTGATTATTTTCTTATACATTTTCTCTTCTTTAGTGTAGGTGTGTGTAAAAAAAATGAATTAAATTAAGAAATATCCTTAGGCTATGGAATATTTAGTGGCGACAGTGCATGGCCGATTACATAGCACTCTGTGATCTGAGACATCTGAGTTCGTGGTAAGATGGTCTTTGGTCAGATTAATTTGCCATAACCCGGTTTCAAGGTTGTAATTTAGGGTGTGTCTTTAAATATAAAGCAAATGCAAGCAGTGGCACTGATACGCTTTGATACATGCATCCCACCTGCTGGGTTTCAGATTTCCTGTCTGTGCTGGGCACAATACACTCAAACACGAACACAAGCACAGACATGCACAAACACACACACACACACACACACACACATACACACACACACACACACACACACACACACACACACACACACACACACACACACACACACACTCACACAGACACACACACACACACAGTTTCACTGGGTCTTTGCCACATCCCCTGATGGCAGTGCCATCTGTAGAGACACCTCACCTTGCTACCCACCAACAGATTCATTGAATCATCCCCTCTCAGTAATAAAGACCTGAAACAATCCATGGTGCCTGTCAGTTCACAAAGCATAACCCAGGACTCAGACTACAGATCCATGTGTATCACTTAACTCGCACCCAGGGCAACTCAAACAGGGCTGATGTGATCCAACATTTAATACAAAACACAACTCCAACATGTCACTCAGACACAGATCAAACTCAGATTAGTCCTTTTAGTCCACTGGATCCCTAGATCCCTCCCGGCCATATTGTCCACTGTCACCAGGTTAGCTGTCACTCAGATACAGAGGTAAACCCTCTGACCCATAGATCTGTCCTGTTACAAGGCACCAACCCATCCTCAACCTGGACCGCTAAAACAGATCTGTGTGTGTAATGACTGCTCTACTGCTAACAACACATTTCAATATGGCATATATTTCCAAGAGAAGATTCCCTTAAAGTATTTCACAGATTTGTGTTTGTGTTTGAACTGCTCATAAGGCATAAGCCAAAATATTGCACAGAATCACCGGTGAACATTAAAAAGTAAATGTTGGACCTGACTAACAGACCAAAAATGGCACATGGACAGCATTCCAACAGCTTAGTTACACACATGCGGCTAGTTTTACGGCCATCACAGCCCCTTTCTGAGCCTTATGCCCTGTAGTGCCATCAAGATTTAATACTTAATACTGAGGGTGGTCCAAAAAGCACCACTGTTACTTCCCTCTACCATGAATGACACAAAAACGGATAAAAGGAGCTCATAAAGGTTAAGTCATTTATCTTTCACAAGGACATAAATCTCATTTTCATTCATCTGAATCTCATTAAGATAATGAAACCTTTATAGCCTTGACAAATGTTCAGTGTCAGCAGATCTGAGAGACACCTCTTGCAGTATCTTACATAATCCCTTTGAAGGAAACAGAGGTGACTACGCCACCCTATGGATTCCACAAGTACTGCTACTGCCAGTTACATTTTAAATGGCACGTAACACTGCACAACCCCATTCCCCCGAATGGTTATAAATCAATCACCACCTTTTATAATACAATCCCCCACCTGTTATAACACAATCATAATACTACTGTTCCTAAGTATGCAACCCCTACAATTGACTACTGCAACCACTACATGCATACAACCCCTGTTATAACTACTATGTCTACCTCATACATTTCAACCTCATCTGTGATAACATAACCCTGACATATTCCAACCATTGTTCCCTATTGCAGCATAGCACTTATCCCCTAAAAATATGTGTTTGTGTTGGAGTTTTGTAGGTAAAACATTTGTGTCTCATACATACTCAATACTTCTAACTAGAATTTGTATTTGTAGGACTGACATGTGTACGTGTGTGTGTGTGTGTATGTGTCTGTGTCTGTTTGGTGTGTATGTAACAGGTTTGATAGTGTTCCTGGGGATGATGTTTGGTGCATTCATATGGGGGGGTCTGGCTGATAAGGTGGGTCGGAGGAAGTGTCTGATCGTTGCTCTCGCCATCCACTGCGTCTTCGCCTTTCTCTCATCCTTCGCGCAAGGATATGGATTCTTCCTCTTCTTCCGGCTTTTCTCTGGCTTTGGGTATGCCTTTTCAATTGTGTGTGTGTTTATATGTGTGTGTGTGTGTGTGTGTGTGTGTGTGTGTGTGTGTGTGTGTGTGTGTGTGAGAGAGAGAGAGAGAGCGATAAAGAGAGAAAGAGGGAGAGAGAGAGAGAGAGATGATAAAGATTATTATGTAGTTGAATTTGAGAGAGAGAGAGAGAGAGAGAAAGAGAGAGAGAGAGAGAGAGAGAGAGAGAGAGAGAAAGAGAGAGAGAGAGCTCTGTAGTAAAGCTCGGTGAGTGTGACTGAGACAATGCAGGCAAGTTCTAACAACACTAATCTACCTGACCATTTCTGGTCTCTACTATCAATTTGAGCCACCACTATGAAACCTAAGTGTCCAGCTTGGTGCCTGAAGCTCCTGTAAATTAATCTGAGAAGAGCACTATAACAGTGATTCACTGGACCAATGCATGAAACAGAACAAATGAAATGTTCTACTATTTTACAATACAGCCCTAGCTGTCAAGGGCAAGTACTTCAGTAATAGTACCCTGGAGGACAATAAGCCACATAACTGTGTGTATGTTCCTCAGGATCGGGGGCTCGGTGCCAATCGTGTACTCATACTTCTCAGAGTTCCTGCAGATGGATAAGCGCGGAGAGCATCTGAGCTGGCTCTGCATGTTCTGGATGATGGGGGGCATCTATGCCTCCTTCGCCGCCTGGGGCATCATCCCTCGCTACGGTAACCAAACCTACCTGTGCTTTTATCAGCTCTTCCACTGACTTAATTTCGACTCCTATTTCACACTCAGTATATAATACATTTTATAATATAGCTTGCTTGAATAATTAAGCAACACTACTCAAAACGTTTATCATGTGATGTTCTCAAAGTGATATATACTGTAGACTTACCTATATATACAGTATATCTGAATAGGTGGTTAATCAACAAGCCTATTCTAACGACCTGTGAGACTCTAAGACTACACTAGCCATAACCCACTCTAAGACTACATTAACCATAATCCACTCAAAGACTACATTAACCATAACCCACTCTATGGCACAGTACAGTAACCCTGTGCTTGTATTCATCCTAGGCTGGGGCTTCAGCATGGGCACAGAGTTCTCGTTCCACAGCTGGAGGGTGTTTGTGCTGGTGTGTGCCCTCCCTGCCATCACCTCCCTCATCGGACTCACCTTCATGCCAGAGAGCCCACGCTTCTTGCTGGAGGTCAGACCACTATTGCTCAGTGAATGGATAATCAGATGAATGTATGAATGGATGGATTTATTTCTTTTATGGATTTTATTTATTATTAAAGGTTTATCTTATCTCATTTTATCTTATGGCGTGACACAGAGAGACATTGACTAATTGGTTGATTGGTTGATAGAGAGAAAGAGAGAGAGAGAATAATTGCTTGTTTGGTCAAGTCTTCCAAACAATAACAATGTGCAGAAGAGGCAGTGATTTTGATCTGCTATCCTGTCTGTCATTCTGATTGTGCAGAGTGGCAAACATGATGAGGCATGGATGATCCTGAAGCAGGTCCACGATACCAACTGGAGGGCCAAAGGGGAACCTGAGAGAGTGTTCACTGTGAGTGCCATAAAAAATAGGACAAAAAGCCACTATACCACCACCAAAAACTGCCTCTGCTAATCGTCAGCAACTCACCTGAACACTGCTAAACTATTTTGACTCCACACAGGTGACACAGATTAAGACCCCGAAGACCCAGGAGGATGAGTTCATCGAGATCCAGAGTGCGACAGGAACAGCCTTCCAGAGATGGGGCGTCCGCACTTTATCACTGACGAAGCTGGTAAGGCCTGCAGAATTCCTCAAGTGACACTTACACAGCATGAAGAAAGAGCATGTTTCCTGTCCAGCCATAGGAATTAAATCACTTCCTTGGAATAACCCCTCACTCCTCCCTGCAGGTGCTGAAGAACGTGGCATCACTCGTGAGTAGTGAGCTGAGACTCAGTACTCTGATGATGGCCATCATCTGGTTCACCATGGCCTTCAGGTGAACAACCCTATACCACTATACAGAGAAACCATCTCACATGCTTGTGGATATCTCGCAATATCGTGTACTGTATAGTATCTGAAGACATGTAGTACATACATACATGTATTTTGAGTATCAACATTCATGAGCTACTCCGTCATAAACATCCAAACACAAAGCACTTTTACCAAGTGGTGAAACCAATCTAGAAGTGGTCTGCTCTAATACAGTAAAAAGGGGCATTTTTTGTTGATAGTGGAGAAGGTTTTATAAACAGTCTGCCAAGTCTGCTTGTAAAGGCAGTTGGGGATCAATGTCTTTGGCATGGGGCACTCTGATCTGTGGCCAGGGCAAACTGGCAACAAACTTGGAACCCTCTGGTATATTTGCTGTGCTGTTCTGATTTCCAGTTTCCCACTCTACCCTCTGATGCACTGGCATGCCTGAGTTCAGACATAATGGTTTCCAGGTGATTAGACTGCTGTGTGTTAACCATCTCACTGTGTTGTTTTTGGACAACTTAACAGAGGGTATAATCAAAAGTCATGCTTTAACACAGATATGGACAGTAAGGTCTTTCCCCATCGGTCAAACTGTGTAGTGTCTGCTTGAGTGCATTATCTGTATATTCCAGTGGTAGGTCCACACACAGTGTGTTGTCTGGGTGTTGACCAGTGTTGCATATTTTCTATCTTTCAGTTACTATGGGCTATCAGTGTGGTTCCCAGACATGATCAAGCACCTACAACGTGAGGAGTACGAGTCCAAAGAGAAGGTCTTCGTCGGGAAGAAGGTCGAGAACTTCCACTTTAATTTCTCACTGGAGAACCAGGTCCACAGGGACGGAGAGTACATACGAGACAAGTACGTTAGACATGGATGTGCGAGAGAAGCACTTACACTAGCGGTAGTGTGACAGTGTTGTTTCTCACCCGCTTCTACTGTTTCCCTCTCAGGTTCATCAACATAGAGCTGAAGTCAGTGAAGTTTGAGGATTCGCTGTTTGAAGACTGCCTTTTTGAAGACATCCGCTCCTCAGACACTATATTCGAGAACTGCACCATCAGAAACACAACCTTCTATAACACAGGTGTGGCTCTGAGTCAGTGATTGAGATGAATATGGACTAACAGGGTTTTTCTTTAACCATTATATGCTGGATGTGGAGGAATACTATAGCCAATCAAGGAGCATATTAACTGAAATGGCAGGGGTTCATTCACATTGTCTGAGAGACTAATTTTCTTTCCACATCCCTGATAAAATCAACAGAGACAACAAGCGAAACTTAACACTGCTAAAGACCTTTTGCAGGACACTGATGGTACATAAAAGAAAAAAAAGCCCTTCAAGAAATCAAAGTCAAGACATTTAAAGGTCAATGACTGAATGCTTAACCATAACTCTTTTAAAAAGAGATATCTTACCTCACTGTAGATGTTCTGTGGTGACTGATGTTTGCTGTGTGCAACTGCAAGATAAACGACTACACAGCACTTGGCACCCACAGTCAATGACAGACAGAGATGGCAGAGATTGAACACAGAAACATTGACATTAACAAATTATTCAAATGTGACACTCTGTGGTGTTTGATGTTTGGTTGTGTGCATGGCTCGTAATGCAGTCAACCACAAGATAATCGACTACACCGCACTTGGCACCCACAGTCGATGACAGACAGCAAGACAGAGGTTGCACACAGCACCCTTAAAGTGAACCATCATGTCTGAGAAGTTGAGCTTATTTTATTTATACCTGAACATATCAGGTACAATACTGCCACCATCAGGATTCACTGAGTAGGAATCAGCTACAGGTTAATTCAGGTAGAGGGAGGTCTCTGAGGATATACTGTCCCTGTGCAATGTTATTGTTTTGGAGCTGTATACATTACATACAATTTAATTGAATTGAATTACACTGTTTGATCTGAATTATGATAATGACAATCTTACTGCTCTCAGGTTGTTGCTGCTGAGTTTGTGCTGAATAATAGCATATGTAGCACTTTAGGATTAATATTTTTAGATGGGGGAAATATAAAAATAGCAAACTACCTCAAACTCCCTGCCTGACAGGCCTGAGACTCCAGAGTGTTAAAGAATGTGAGGACATTCATGAGGAGCTTTTAATATTACCTCCATTTAAAAACATTAAGTGCTAAAGTGCTACATGCCCTATTATTCAGCACTTTAGCACTTAATGTTTTTAAATGGGGGTAATAAAAAAATGGCAAACTATCTCGAACTACATGCCTCACACATTAAAGAATGTGAGGAAATACATGAGGAGTTTTTTACTGAATAGAACATAATAGCACATCCTACCACAACATGATGTTAAAATATATTGCCGTGTTTTCTAGACCTGTGGGAGGAGAAGTTTGTTGACTGCAGGATGGAAAACTCGACCTTTGAGCACAACAAGAAGGGCTGTCACCTGAACTTTGAAGAGGAGAATGATGTGCTCATCTACCTGGTCAGCTTCCTAGGGAGCCTGGCAGTGTTGCCAGGCAACATCATATCAGCCCTGTTCATGGATAAGATTGGGAGGATCAAGCTGATTGGTGGGTTTTGCTAAATGTGACAGTATCTCTACCCCATGATTGTTATTGTTCATTCCATCATTATTGTTCATTTCTTACTTCTGAATTCTTAGAACTGTTGAATTAAAATAACACCCCCTCCATCCCCCCCCCCCCCCCCCCCCCCCCACATCTTTGCTTCTTTCCCTCTCTCTGTCACCCCACAGGTGGCTCAATGTTAGTCTCTGCGGGATGCACCTTTTTCCTGTTTCTGAGTTTCAGTCAGGCGGCCATCATCGCTTGGCAATGCCTCTTCTGTGGGGTCAGTGTGGCTGCCTGGAACGGCATCGAGGTTGTCACTGTGGAGCTCTACCCTACCTCCAAACGGTACACCACTCCAGCAGTGTGTGTGTGTGTGTGTGTGTGTGTGTGTGTGTGTGTGTGTGTCTGTGCATGTGCGCGCGCGTGTGTGTGTGAGTGTGTGTGAATTATGTTAACTGACAGAGTGTATTGGGACAGACAGTGATGTGCCATTGGCAGAGGCTGGTGGTTGTATGTGTGTGTACACTCAATTGCCAGATTATGGGCAGTCTAGTTTCGCAACAAATTAAACACTGCTTACAATGTGAACTGCTATGCTCATGAAAATAAGAGCCATACTGAGATTTCTATGCAAATCATTACAAATCAGTTTCCAAAATATATTTCTTCTTCAGAAGTGGAATTACTTGGAGAATTACTGTGTATTCAAGCCTCTGAGATGAATGATAATGTGGTGGCCTTTGTGACTGTAGAGTTGCTTGCGGAATTAAAACTCGTAAAACTGACTTCCCTCCGTCTATGTCCTTTTCATTTCAGAGCCACAGCTTTCGGCGTCCTCAACGCTCTCTGCAAGCTGGCGGCCATTCTGGGGAGCTCCATCTTTGCCTCGTTCGTGGGCATCACCAAAATCGTCCCCATCCTGCTCTCCTTCACCGCGCTGGTGTGTGGCGGCGTGGTCGCCCTCAAACTCCCCGAGACGCGGGAGAAGATCCTGCTGTGAGGGACGCCGCTCCGGGGTACGAGGGGGAAGGCCTCCACCATTGGAGACGTACACGGCCATGCTGCTGAGGTTTTTAGCAAGAAATCCACCAAGCTTTACAATCACCAGTCCAGGGAGAACCCTAAATCCTGATCCTGATCCTTTGTACTAACACCAGTCAGGCTTCACCAGAGCTCCGTTCACCGCTCTTATAAACAACTCTCACTGCTAAATCACCTCTGTCTTACCCCATTTTTCTTACCTTCTGGGACCAACTAATAACCCCCCCCCTCCCTTTCACCCCCTAGCCCCGTCATAGCCATGTACCTGATCCTACAGGACGAGAAAGATCTAACGTTATATTTCTTAGTTGTTTATACGTTGTACAACTTGAGATGATCAGAGGTGAAATGTTCGCGATGCAGTGTCTCGGCTTACCATAATGAGAATAACCCATCCGTTATGTACGTACATCATAATTACACTAGTGCCATTTTGGTAAATCAGAGAGTGACAAACTCAGACTCCAAGTGTTGTCTGTTTTTTTCCAGTCATGCGCCCACCAAATCACCCAGACTCCATCTTTGTCCTCATCACTTCATCATACAAACTCATCCTTGCAAGCTTTGAATTTCTAAAGTGTTTTCCTCCATCATCTACCACTAAAAAAATGTCATTGTGTGTTACCCTCTCTGTGTCTTAATGAAATGCTTATGCATAGTATGGCGCAACTGTTTCTCTCCATGCTACTAGTCCTTGAAACCTTAGACACTGTGCTGGTATGTCTGTATGGCCACACACGGATGAGAGTGTGAATCCATTCATCACTGAAGAGGATTCATAGTATATCACATGCAAAGCACCTTTAAGTTCAGTACTTAGACCTGTTAGTCCTCTGGTGGACATACGTCTTTACATCCTTCAGTAACCTCCTCTCCTATCCCCATTTTATGTTTCATATGTATGTTTCACGTGGTGATCTTTGGTGACAATAAGACGAGAGGGCGCAGTGTTTGTTTCATTTTTGACTGTGGTCGCGATGCCACTGGTGTATCTCGGTTGTGACAGGCCATGTTGTTAGTGGAGTGCATCCTCGGCACACATCGCTGCGCGTGGCTGTGGAGAGAGTTGCATGTGTGTTCCTTATCAGGTGATATGTTAATGTGTCTTCTTTTTTTTTCTTCTTCAGTGTTGTCCAGTTCCCAAAGCAGTCTGTCTGAATGACCTTTGCTGTGTGTCACTCTGTAAATACATGGGTCTGATTGTTGTTTTAGAAAAAATTAAGAACACAATCTCTTTTGTTTAGACCTGATGTTCATAAGCTCTTCCTATGTCAGCAGCTTCAGGAAATAACTTGAGTATATATTCCAGCATTGCTGTATGGCGTAGTTGACATAAAATCATTCCATTCCAAAGGCTTGGTTCACATGAACAGCATCATGTCAGAAGCAGCATTTTCATCTATTCTCTGGCAAAGCACCCTAAACCGCCAAAACAAGCTCATTTTATCTAAATGTCTTACAAGGGCATACAAAGAAGTGTTCAGATTGATTTGCATTTAGACAGAAAAATATATTTGAGAAAAGAAGTTATTTGTCCATTATTATTTGGAAGCCTGTGAGTTGGTTGGGCTCCTATGACTGACGCTTACAGATTTTGGGCCCAACCAAAGTTGGCAAAACTAGCGCTGTAGAAAAGTGAATCCTTCACTGTAAGACAGCTTTGCACTCAACAACATTACACACACTACAGTCACAACATTGTCACCACATGTACCTTTACAGATGTCAGGCTCACACAAGACATCTCCTTAGATTCATCCACATGAAAATGTCACATCATCTACGTTTGTCCTTATCAAACTGCAGAGGCAGTGGAGTGGCAGGCATTTTCAGAAGCATGCGGCAGATAAGATAACTGTGTCATCAAGCGGGACAGCTTATGAAATCAGGCCTAACTTTTCATCCCCTCAATTAGCTTGTGTCTGCATTGTTGTGAGAAGAAAGAAATAAATTATTGTTTTTTTTTTTTAATGGATATCTACAGTACATGTGTGTATATTTTAATTTACAGAACATGTCTATGTGTCAATGGAATGGAAAAATGTCTCTGTTTGTTCCCTTGTTCTGTTGGGTTTTGTTTGTGACTGTAAAATAAAGAAATAAATACAGACATAAAATGAAATAAATGGCCGTCGTGCTTGAAACCCCACAACACTGATGCACTATTTACACTGGCAATAAATCTAGGGCTGGTAGCGTACTGTCCATCAGGGCAGGCTGAGGCTTGGGTACGGAGGTGAAAGATGTAACATCAGTGTGCTGGAGGTTGGTTCTCTTACATTTGGTTGAGATGGGACTAGAGATGGGTTTTGTTTCTTTTTGTTTTTTGTTTTGTTTTATACATAGAGGGTATTCATAGATTCCCAGTTGTACCCTCGCTGGTGAGACGGGGGTGCTTTGGAAAGGTTGTGTGAGGAGGGTGAGAGACAGGACAGAAGAGAGAAAGAAAGTGAGAGAGTGTCACAAGTGGGAATGGAGAAGGGAGCACGGTAAGGTAGGGTGAAAATGATGTGAACAAACTAGCCAAACATAAGAGCATGTACACAACTTTAGTCAGTAATGTGTAATTCATATGGTATGGATTTACTGATATTTACTATTTTTACTAGTTTTACAAATCTCATACTCTCATGCTCACAAATCTCATATAAACAGGTCAACAACAGACCTGGATTATGTGATCCCTCATTCAAGTTTTGGGAGTGTTACTTATGAGAAAGAAACACAGTGCTGTTCTCACAGCTGAATGTCATGTTTTATGTCACTGAGTTGGACCCATCAAACACCTGTTTGTTTATGGTCACACGACAGGCGACAGAGACAACCCGTTCTGGAGAGGCTTTGACTCTCTTTTCCCAAGGGAACAAAGAAACATGGATCATCACTTAACCTCACTGTAGGGCGGCCTGAATATACCTGTCACGACCATACCTGTTCCATCATTGCAGAGATATTTTGATGTTGTTGTTGTTGGTTTGTGGGCTTTGTGTAAGCACCTGGTTGTGAATATCCATTTAGATATTGAGAGTGGGGCGTTTGAGAAAGCCTGTCTGGCCGCTGGGTTTTTGGGTTGTGGGTGGTGTGCTGGCATGGGTCCCTTTTCTCACACCCTTGAAATCTCCCAGAGTGCCAGTGGCCACCTCAGCCCGACACGTCGCCTCTTCGCCGGGGTGAACTCAGGGTGAGGCAGGGTCAGGGTGAGGGCCATGCAGCTGCTGTTTACAAAACTACAACCAGCACTCCAGTGCACATTCAGTAAAAAATAGCTTTTTAGTCTGAGGAGAAAACAGATATATATAATTTATAAATTATAAATATAAATAAATTAACAGAGCCCTCTGTATGTAAGTGTGACACATATGATGTATATAACACAGAGGTTATAAATGTCAAACCAGCTTCCATGTATATTTGAAATATACATTACATAGATAGCAAAGAAGCACAGTGGTTAACGCTGCAGTCAACATTTACTGAGGACTTTTCAAAAGGAGCAGTGCTATAAGTGCATTTAGGGGGAAAAAAAACACCAATCAAGCGTCAGAAATGTCACTGCAACAAAAACACAGTTGATCCTTGGGTTGATCTTCTGGGGAGAGGTCATTATGAGTCATTGAGCTTAATGAGCAGTTCACAGGGAGATGCCACATGAAGATGGGTCTGAAGAGGTATTTGATCAGTTCCATTATCCACTTACACATTGGGTGTGACATTCCTTTAGTGGTTCACACAGTCACCGAGGCCAGGGCTGGTTCCTTAATCTGGGGGCATTAGAGGTGACAGATCACACACCGCCTGTGAGAAAGGAGCCTGAACTACATAAGTGGGTGCACACCCACTAAGACACACACACACACACACACACACACACACACACACACACACACACACACACACACACACACACACACACACACACACACACGCACACACACACGCACACAAAAACTTTTTTCTCTCTCTTTGTATCTCTCTCTTTATCTCTCTCTCTCACAAACACACATACACAAACACATGCACACATACACATATTTGTGATTACTGTATTTAAAGTTCATTGTGAACCAGGAGTGGAAAAAAATATCCTTGTTTGAGTAAAAACTCAGACGTCTTCCTCAGACCTAGGACTTATATATCTGTGTGTGTATGGGTGCATGAATGTGAAGTCTGTGTCTATATGTACAGAGTACATACTAGTGGTTGTGGTATTGGTACATTTTATTTGCATTTGTATGCATTGAGTCTGTATGTGTGTGTGTGTGTGTGCATGCGTGTGTGTGTGTGTGTGTGTGTGCAGAAGCTCACATTTGAGTGTGTTTACATATGTTTGTGAGTGTAATACTGGGAAGCAAGGGCAAGGAGAGCTCAGACAGGTTTTGTGGGGGAGGGGAGGGTTTGCGGAGGTGTCACATCACACCTCTGAGGTCCAGCCCTGCAGTATATAAGCATCTCTCAGCTCTGAGCTCCAGGTCACAGACAGTCAGCTGTACGCTTCACAAACCACATCAAGACCAGCTCTGAGGCTACAGACGACACTCAGAGCCACACATGAGAAGCAGACACCAGGCCCAGCCCAGCATCATGGACATCTCATCTGCAGTGCTCAGCCAAACCAGAGTGGATGTGTCCTGTCCGGTCTACAGTGCCCTCGGTAGCAGTGGAGGGAGTTGGAGCTTCCCCAGGTCAGATACTTGGAGCTACCCACCAGGAGACCCCTGGAGCTACACGTCCTCTGACCCCGAGTTCTCCAACATGTCCTCTCCAGAGACCGTCTCTCCATCCTCCTCGTCCTACTCCTCCAACATGGACTTTTCGCCTTGTGGATCTGCCTCGACCTTGGCTACCTACTCAGTGCACGCTGGGCTGAGGAAAAGGTCCTCGCCATCTCCCCCTTCCTCCTCCTGTGAGGACAGTGGGTGTCCCAGCGGTGGCGGCGGCTTTAGCAGGAGGAGGCTGCGGGTCAAGAACCCGAGCCGGCAGCGCCAGAGTGCCAGTGAGAAGGAGAAGCTGCGCATGAGGGACCTGACCAAAGCTCTAAACCACCTCCGCACCTACCTGCCCCCCTCCGTGGCCCCGGCTGGGCAGACCCTCACTAAGATCCAGACGCTGACCCTCGCCATCCGCTACATCGCACAGCTGTCCACGCAGCTGGGGCCCGGAGAAGAGGTGCCGAGGTCCAGAGGGGAACAAGTCTCTCTCTCTGTACCCCGGTTGTGTTGCCCAGAGCAGGAAGGCGTGAGGTTCACGGGGCAGTGCTGGGGTACCCTTACCCACCCCTGCAGGAGGACAGAGGCAAAGCGGGAGCTCTGGCAGAGAAACATGGAGTTGCCTACAATCCACGAGCCACAGAACTCCACATACGACTCCACATATGAAGACCTGTTTAACTCCAGCATTGACTCCCTGTTGCAGTCACCACTGCATACAACTGAAGCAAGCCAATCATACCAGGTGAGCTAAAACATCTGATATTGCAAACATGAATCCCCATTTATTCGTACAGTAAAAAACACTCATGTGTAATGTGCTGGATAGATTCTATGTGGACTTATTATAGTACATCACATTTAAACTCATTGTTTGTCTTATACTAATTTGTACATGTTTTTCTCCTTTCAGGAATATGCCAAAGATGTTACATTTCACAGTATCACTCCCGAATATTGGATTTAGGCCGAAGGACAAACCATAAGAAGAGCTCTCTGTTAGCTTTAGCTCAGTCTGAATATGTGTACAGTAATTTATGTATTTGTTTTTATATGTATTTATTATAATAATTCTTTATTTTACCTTAAATTATAATTTTTAATACATGTTATATATTTATAATATTTATAATAAACAATATTTAATTAAGAAGCTGTGGCTGACTCATTTAACTTTAACTGGTCATGACTTTTGACTTACCGTTACATGGTAAATTCAAACTTTGTCATATTTGCCAACATTGCACAGTTTTGTGTGATGACATTTGTAAAGTTGGGTATTGCAGATTGCACAAAGGACAGACTTCAAACTTCAGAGAAAAAATGTGCAGTGTATACCGAGTCTTAAGATCTCTTCTGCAAAGAGGACATTATCGTTAAGTGAGTTAAATAGACAGAAGAGAAAAAAAACACAATACAACATTCACAAGAAAAGAAGTAAGAAACCACTTCCAGTTATAGTATTGGTATTAGTCATACAATATACGTATATGTATATGGCTTATCTCACTAAGGGGTGGGGATGGGGGCTATTTTAATTCAAAAACATTTCCATTTCTCAGTGGTATGCAGTAAATGCAAATGCCAACCATATATATAATACATACAAGATTGTATAAGCAAGATTGAGAGTGGATAAAAATGGAGAGAGCCAGAATTCAAAGTAGTGATTGAAGAAAAGCTGAGTGGGTATGTAATGTGTTCATAATGCCAGCATGCTAAAATAATGGTCATACAATATATTGAGGGTTGAGGGTATAATATGGTTCCTATTCAAAGAATGAGTGGAGATTGTGATCATATTAGCAGAGAAAGGGGTAGTTAGGCTGGTAATCTGAAAGTATGTAGGCAATGTGCAGCAGAACTTTGGACGTGATTGTTAGGGAGAAATGGGCAGCAGGAAGCAAGAGACTGCAACACATTGCAGTGGAGAGTCTGAAGTGACAGTGGAAGAGAGAAGACACAATGAGAGAATGGAATTAGGTATTCTAATAGTAATAATACTGGTGGAGAACAATGACCCCTTATACATGAGGCAATTGTAACACGTTCGCGAGTTTCTATCGGTGCAGACGCGATGTAAACGCTTTACATGTATAAGGGGCTATTGATTCTACTATAGGGAGAGAGAGAAGAGAGATGAGTTAGTACACAAATAAAACAAATGATGTTGCAGTAACCAGACATCAGAAAGATTTCAGAGAAAAGAGGAAAGAGAAAAAGAGTTGTACAGCATTACATGTGAGAGGCCTTTGGCCACCTAAGCATGGTGAGTGTTGAGAGAAAGGTCCTGATCAATGATTATACCAAGATCCTTAATGCTTGGGTTGAATGTCAATGAGAAGCCATCACATGGCCTATGACCATAACTTCTGTTTTGTCTGAGTTCAGAAGCAAGAGGTTGTCTGTCATCCAGACATCTTTAGGCATGGCAAGCTTCAATCTTATTATTAATAATTATTATTATTTAATCCGGCCTCATGGACAATTATAGCTGAGTATCATCAGCATATGAATACAAATTGAGGCCATGCTTTATTTCTACAGAGCCTAAAGGCGTGATGTACAAATAGAAGTGCAGGGGTCTAAATACAGAACCTTGGGAAACTCCATAATTTCCCTTTGTATGACTTGATGGTTCGTTATGGACATACAAACTGATGACAGTCAAAGAGGTAGCTCCTAAGCCAGGCAAACGCATGACCTTTGATGCCTAAATAGTCGATCAGTCTCACTCTATGGTGTAGAAAGCAGCATTAGAAGGACTAGTAGAGTTGGTAGAGGCCTTATTCATGCAGCGATGCACAATCTCTGTATTTACTTAACAATTTATAATCAATGCCCATTGAGCACACGCAACGAGGAGCTCATCTCCTGCATGCAGAACTACTGCATATTCTCCCCGAGAGGGGGGCTGTAACATCCCCTTCAATTAACTTCCAGTCCAACTGCTCATCCAGGACTTAAAGAACAAGACAAACAGCAAACTAACGACACTTAATAATAATCCTAGTTTTAAGAGACAAGGACAAGTTATCATAGAGTATAGCGTCATATGTACACCTGATACAAATCTTTGAGTAATCCTTTTAAAATGGCAGAGTGATGATGCACAGTCAGCTGTGCAACTAACTATTCTTAACCTCAACTAAGCAGCACCATTCATCTAACGCTGGGAAGATGAGCAACAATGCCTAGCTGTGATGGTGACAGCCTGACATAATTCCCATAGCTTCTGCTGGGGACTAAACTAAAGGGTCGCTATGTTTTGAAATACACCAGAGTGAATATATGCTGTTAAATATGTAACACGTACGTAACACGTACATCATATGTGCATATATCTACACTGAGAAAGACAAGTTTCTCCAGAGCAGTTATGGGTCTGTCATGAACAAGTAAGGTCAAGATTAAAGCATCCCAAAGGCACCACTGCTCCCACTCTTGATGACTCTCGCTGTCTGCGAGTCCCACATCCCTCTCCACCTCTCCCACACACTCCGACCCCTCCCCTGCTCACCTGCATCAGTGAGACCTCACACCTCTCGGTCTGGGGATGATCCCTTCAGACGCCCCCCAGGGCCTCACCACCATGACCCCCTATCCTCCCCTCACCCCTCATCCCTTCTTATCTCTGGTCCCCAGCGGGACTCATCCACCATTATCTCCCTAATCCCCCTCGTTTGCCAGAGGAGGAGAGGGACTATGCGTCTCCTGACCAACATAAAGAGTAGCAGGTAAACAGTGTCAGATATTACTCCGCACCTCCAAAAGAACACTGATGTGCTAATGATATCCGCTACCAGCAGGAGGTGAATTAACTGGGCTACAAAGGAAGAGGCTTAGTCATTTAGATGTTTGCTCTCAAATAGACACTCTGCTTATGCAAAGCACAACTGCAGCTCACATGGGTGTGTCAATGAACCTTTGATGAACTAACATTGCAGGAACCTCAAAAAAAAAAGTCCATGCTGAAAGATATAATGCATCAGAATGAATGAATCAGAAATCAGTCAATAGTTTATATTGCAAGCAGTTCTATCCTGTTGTGCTGGTAATGGTGACACTGACTTATAGAGTGGAGGATTGCTGGTGACCGTAGAACCACACTCCTCAGATTTTGTGGTATTTGTTTCTTTCTGTGTATCTTTCATCCAATCATTATAATAACTGGAGTACTAGTTATATATTATGTTGATTATAATATTAGAGTATTAGGAAAAATATTAGTTCCTTTGCTAATATAAAAACATGATGATTACATGAGATGCTAATCACTGGTGAACCATGGTTGCACCAAATCAACAGAGAAAGTCCATTACTCATTATTCCTGCATGGTAATGGACTAATCATTAGTGTGAAGGTGAGGAGCAGAAAGTGACACTTGGGCCTGTGGGAACTGGATCTGGCTCTGGTTTCCCAGAGATCTCCAGCATCACCACTGCTCCCTGTGGAACTCAATAAGCCTCCTGGCACCTCTGCTGTCACATCTTACACCCTCTATGAGAAACAGCCAATGTGAACATGCACACACAGACACACAGACACACACACACACACACACACACACACACACACAGAGACACAGACACACACAGACACACAGACACAGACACAGACACACACACACACACACACACACACACACACACACACACACACACACACACACACACACACACACACACAGAGACACACACACACACACACACACACACACACACACACACACACACAAACAATTATTTCCACATTTTTATTCATGTCAGATTTTTTGGTTAGGTACACAAATCATGGAGAGTCCCAGGTCTATGCTGGAGTTCCTGGAGAGGAACCGACCTCGGGGATCCTTGGAGAGGTGTGAAGTCTTAACATAGGACAGCTGGCAAACTCACAGGAGCGGAAGTGTGGCTATGAGAGAAGACTAGCCCACACACAAACACACACACACACACACACACACACACACACACACACACACACACACACACAAACACCTTATTAGCCCTCTCCAACTCACCAGCTCATCAACCTACTTGATGCAAGCAGTATCAAACAATACAATGAACACATACTGCAACAACTCTGTCCAAAATCAAATTCATCAATACAATAAAAAGATACACTGACGTAGCAAAATTGCTTAGGGAACCATTCCCTCTCTTTACCCTTGATCATAGCTGTAATAACTGTTCCCTGGTTGTCACCTCCCACCTGTCTATGCAGAGGGTTCCTCTCCCACAACCCCCTGCCAGCACTGACACCTCCAGAGCTGAACTTCAGAGTCATGAGGTCACTGCTGGAGGTGTCACACTGCCCCTCCCACCCGGGGATAAATGAAGGGGGACTGCCCCAGTCCAGCAGCACTCTCACATGCCAGCACATCTCCACACAGACATGGACACACAGCTCTCCGATCTTTTCCTTCAGGACTGTCAGATGCTGCTCGACTTTGACGCGGCCTCCGATGCTGGTTACTACAGCGCCTGTGGTGGCCTCTCGCCAGCTTCCAGCTGCTCTTCCACTTCCCCTCTGCACCGTGTGAATGGCAGCTGGTCTAATCCCCCTTCCCCAAACTGGAGCTCCGGGCCTGTGCAGGAAATGTCAGAGGGGACATACGTCAACAACAGCCACACTGTCCAGCACCAGATTCCAGCACGCTCAGGACTCCAGGGGCAGACTTCAGGCTTCCAGCACCAGATACAAACTCAAACATCCAACATTCAGCCCATCCAGCTCCGGGTTCCTGCACTGCCAAGCATCATCCAGCAGCAGAGGACAGCGACCCCACTCCAGAAGGCAACCGATGCACCTCAGCAGCAGGATAAGAGGCGCTCCAGGACCAGGTATCTCGGGCGGAAGCGCCATACCGCCAGCGAGCGAGAGAAGCTGCGTATGAGGGACCTGACGAAAGAGCTGAACCACCTCCGCACCTACCTGCCCCCTTCCGTGGCCCCGGCAGGGCAGACCCTCACCAAGATCCAGACGCTGAGCCTCACCATTCGCTACATCGCACACCTTTCAGCACAACTACAGACCAGCTATGTGGACACGGGTGTGGGAAGGGGGCAAGGAGTGGAGGCATGTCAGAACCCAACCCAACCTCGTGCACAGGGATACCCTCAGGACAGCCCAGCCCAACACATTCACTGCGTTCAGAACCAGCCCAGAGACCTCTGGAACCATTACGGAGATCAGTACACCCATCATTCTGTGCCGTACTCCCCTGTCCAACAGAACCAGCAAACAACTACAAACTGCCTGACTTCCGATTTACAGCAAGATATGACATTCTATCAGGTAAGAACTTTACTTATATATTGCAAATATCAAATTATTAAAGACAAAACATGCAATTTTATTTTGAGTTATTATCTTCAAAGATTGTACAGATATTGGTACAGAAAAAGAAAGAACTGTAATATAAATGTTATTTCTGAGGTGATTTAAGATTATGCACACATCATGCAAAAGCACAACATTAACTCCATATTTGTTTTCTCCTCAGCAACAAAACCTGATGCCAATAGCTGATGAATTCTGCTACTCCCCTCACCATATGTAGTGAGGAAAGCCTTTCTATCTGGCCCAAGACAAAGACATTCCCTGAACTGAACATGAAACATGTACTGTGACATTACTATTTATATGTGGCTATATTTTTCTACTGATTGTAAATATTATACAGAGTTTATATAATAAATTGTGAGTTAAATTACCCAGACTTGTTCTCATTCCTAAGCAAAGGCGATTCAACAACATTCTGAAAGAAAAGCACTGATCATAATCACATTTTGTATCAGTTCTTTGACTAAACAATTAGCTATCTTCAATAACAAGGCTAAAGATAAAACACATTTTCAGTCATTTTCTGTTTACATGGTACTTTCCTCTTGCACTTTCTAAAGCATATTCAATGAGGCCATAACATTCCTGATGAAGGAATAAAGTGCTATGCAGTATCTGTTGTGACAGCAGAGAAGTGCTAATTGAACACCCGGTGAGCGCTGGGAAGGTTTTAGGGAATTAACACTCAGCCGGGGGTCTTCCAACGGACAGGTGAAAGAAGTGACAGGGGTGAGGGGGAGTATATACGCCATCCTTTACGCAAACACACAGGACCTTGATCTTTCATTAGGTCCAAACACATCCCTTAATGAGGACTGAATGTTCAACCCCACAGCAGCAAACATCATTTCAATTATGTTTCAACTGGTTGGTCATATGAGTATGCAGGTCAACCCTGATGTTAAGCGAGACAAGAACCTTGCCTTGTGACGTCAAATAGTTAGACAAGTGTTTGTGAGTGTGTTGGTGTGTGTGTGTGTGTGTGTGTGTGTGTGTGTGTGTGTGTGTGTGTGTGTGTGTTGGTTTGTGTGTGTGTGTGTGTGTGTGTGTGTGTGTTTGTGTGTGTGTGTGTGTGTGTGTGTGTGTGTGTGTGTGTGTGTGTGTGTGTGTGTGTGTGTGTGTCTGTCTAGTCTCACACAGTGCACAGTAAACAAAAAGCAAATAAATGATGAACTGTCAATACATTATTCATATATACATGTATATTCATTCATACGCATATTTCATTAGAATGGTGCATTTCAATAATGTGTACAGAGTAAATAACACAATCAACGTATTCTGTACTATTAATTTTATTTTATTAAATTAGTTACATTAGTTCCAAAGAATTGAGCTGATTTTTTCTGGTTGTCTGAACACTAGGGGTTACATGGCCCTCAATGCAGGGACATCGCTAGCCTTTGTCCTACCCAAACAGAGCAGGTTGGCACCCCCCATTGAGATCATGTCTGGGGCCACATTCTAGATCTCACACTTCCCAACTTCAGGAAGGCCACATTTGGCCTGAAAGGGTGTCACTTCCACAAAAAGCGTTAGTTAAATCTGTCTAATCTAGATCCTTTTTTGGTGTGGCCAAAACATGCATTGTCATCTTTATATCTAAGACCTACTTCTCCCTAGACATTCTTAAGACACAGCAGACACATTTCAATGAAAAGGTAGTAATAGGTTCAGTGCTACTAGTATACTACTCGATTGAAATCATGTTAACAGAATCTAATTTCTTCAAGGTGGGCACCTCAGATATATCTATGCTTCAACACGTGCTTCTATAAACAATAGTTGCCCAGTTCCATCACCTGCTTCTCTGTGAATGCTCACTTCACTCTGTGATGGGTTGTTTATGTGTGTTGGATGAACCAGTCTCTAATCTCGTCCTGGTTTTCAGCTACCCATCTGATGTTGGCACGGGTCCTCTCCAGGGCCTGCTCCAGAGCAGTGGTGCCCGACCCGAACCCAATGTCAGCGTTCTGCTCCTTAAACTCAACCAGCTTCAAATGCAAAAACAGGTAACACAGAGGATACATAAAATCAGTGGCAATGCTAAGAAATATAAAATCATGACGATGGACACTGTGTTGTATTGTTCTCTTGAAAAGATGCATACAACACAACAACACAACAACACATGCACATACCTGATCCAGCTCTGCCTGGGTAGTGAAACTTGCAGTCACGCCACTTATGAGACTTGCAAATGAAAAAGATCCGACTCCATATCTAGGAGATGTGATAAAAAAAAATCACGCGAACACCTTAATGTCTCTACAAGTCGAACACAATGGACAACACAGGACACAGGTTTTAATATGTAGCTGCAGATATGTATATTGGTGTAGTATATAAGGTCCAACAAACGCACTCTGTGAACATGTACTCCCAGTTTGTTCTCACAAAGTCCCAGGCCAAGGTCTGCCCCTCCACATTACTGGCAACCGAAACAATAACCTTAGTAGCGTCTTGTTTCCGAATTTTGCCAGCGTCCAGCGTGTAGCCCAGATACCTGAAATTAAAAAAACATGCAATACGCAGCAAATTACCCATTTTAATGTCTTAAGTTGATGAAGAAAAGTATGACATGGTATATGATTGCATTGACAGATATGTATGCAAAACTCAAAAATTCACAAAACCCTGCATAAACTTCCAACCCAAAGAGTCTCACCGGTTTAAAAGTGTGGTGTTTTTAGTGCAGGCCAGGGCGGCCATGAGTTTGTCTGCCTCTATGGCAATGGAAGCATTCTTGAACATCTGCCAGCCAAAGTTCCACTCATCTTCACCTCCACTGGCCACGGCACTGCAGTAGACCGTCGCCCTGAGGTTGGGGTTGATGCTGTCGTATAAAAAGCAATGGCATGCCATGAAATACACCCACTGCGATGCAAGAACAATGAATATACCTTGGTGTACTGCTGCAGCAGCAGTCTATAAAAGTGTCAGTGTGATGTATTGGTATCTGTTTTTGTATCTGTGTTTTGGTATCTGAGCAGCACCAAATAAATATTTTTCTTTTGTTTTTCTTAATCATAAAGAGCTTGGTCACAAGAAAAGAACATTAGTTGCAATATGAAATGTCTGTAGGGCTCGAACAATGATAATGACAAATATATTTGTCTACAAAAACATAACGTTATAGTTGATAGTTGCACCACCAAGACTAAGCTCACATGTTGTTCTGAGGCTGGGCCATCCACTGACTGAACCAGGTTGAGGTGAGATTCTGGCAGCCATCGACCCCAGTACTACAGGCAACTTGTAGGGCATTGACCTGGAGGTATCTGTGAACAGAGAGAGACAGGTATGGAAGCTGACTAAGAAATATCCACTCAACTCTCTAGAAGTAAATCCCCTAAATAATCCCAAATAACTGACTGTTCGGTGTGGCCATCAGGTACTTTTGCCCAGTCTAATGTGATCTCCTTGAAGTAAGCATACAGGGGCTCCACTTGTTTTTTGAGGTATAGCTGAATGAAAAATACAGAGTAACATAATGTTGCTGTTTCACACCAGTAATTTGTTTCTTTGGGTCAACTACAAATAACGGCCTACCTGCATCAATCCATATACATCTGTTCCATCGAACATAAGGTATAAGTAATCCAGGTTGTTCAGCGTTGACTCCCATGGCATATATTCCCTTTCTTGAGTGAGATATGTTGTTGTGTTCAGAGCTACACTCATCGAGACCATTTTAGCCCTTTTAATGAAAAAAAGCAAATACATTTTAGTGATCGGCCCTCAAATCAGATGGTCGTTGCTAAAAAAGAGAGAAAGATTGTAAGATTTCTGACCTTGCAAGATTGAAAGCATCATCAACAAGTTGCGCTCTGTTGATTACAGGAATTACCTGAACAAAAAGAATGGAAAGATTCAAATGTTTCCCATTAGCACACTAGAAATTAGCTTTACTTGGGAATTGTAATGAGTTAGGCTATGAGGCTTGCTAGGTTAATTTCAACTCAGTTTATGAAGTTTGCTAAATTCATTCCTTTCACTCAGGTTAGCATAAAGCTATTAGCAGTGTAACTCTGAGCATAACTCCACCCACACCCACTGTATCATGCTAAGAAGTGGGTAATGGGGGGTGGGGTTGAGAGTTTACTGGACTGAGAGTCTATGAATATCATGATGTGGAGAGGTCTCAAACAGTTAACTATAAGTCATGATCGGCCTTGCAAGGTTCAGAGTGATTTTAAACAGAAGATCGCGTGTTGAGTCATTGTCAACCTATATTATATTGAATTTGGTCCATATTAACACCAGCATTGATGTGTTTATCACAGTTCAGTCATATCATTTAGTATACAGCTAAAAAAAACAAGTGACAGATTAGCAGTGACACATTAGCTGTTATACCATGGCCTTTACCTTATGATCCGAGCGGAGCTGAGTGAGAATCTTATCCCAATTTGCTGTGTCATAATTGACTCTGTAGTACCCAGTCACATTAACGTTCGCCAGTAACCACTGTTGTCCGGCCGTTTTCATTTCACTATGAACAGCTGAAATATGTGAACACAGCAATCACCCAAAAAGTAGATCAAGTAGATCACCCCATAAATTCGAACCAGAACAAGGGATACCACATCAAACACTCGTACAATACAGAATACAAAGGGGGGTGAATACAGAATAAAATATGAAATAAGGATAAGGTTGAGGTTACTGAGAAGTGTAGTACCATGTTTCTCCAGGAGCCAAGAGACTGTGTTAGTCCCTCCAGACTCCATCCATCTTATGGGCACTATCCACTGATAGCTGTAGTGACAAAGGGCAAATAACAACCTCTGTCACAGCTCTTTCATTTAATAGATGTTTTTATCAGATATTCAAAGATTAAATATTTTGCCTTGTGGTGGCTTGAAGTTAAAGGGAAGTAAGAAAGTTAAAAGGAAGTTATCAAGCTAGCTGAGATGCTGATTTTAATATTTTGTGGTAAGCTACTTGAAGTCAGATGGCCTGTCCACCACAGAGTCAGGGTCCAGCAGGAAGTGTTGCTGGGATACAGTTCCGGTGGCAGTATCTATGGAAACCACAGGAAAACCCATCTGGAGGACCCAGCGGTTCATGATGTCATGGACTCTGGCTGGCAATTTGGTTCCAGTCTTTTCGACGGCCTGCAGGACAAACACATTTCAAAGTGATTGTCTGAGAAACCAGAGCAATATGTGTCCTTACTCAAAACCGTAGACGCAGTTGTGCTTTTCCTTACTTAGAGCCTAGTGCCTTGCAATGTCATAAGCCCTCTAAGGCAGACCTATGGATGCACCACAGCTACGAGACACATGAGGGAGGCATTTACTCTGGTGTCTGTGTTCAAACACAAAATCAGTATTTGGCAATTCAGTACGTACTGTAATCAAATACCAAATGCTCGTCGTATTAAGAGACATGACATGACTTTAGGGTTGAACCTTAAGATAAAACAATATGTCACAGGATTTAATATAAGGGGGGGTAATAAATACAAATATTAGACTTTCTTATCATATTGTGCTACTTGCTGGTGGCTGAATGGCTTTTCTGGTAACGAACAAATTAAACAGAAATAAAAAAAATTGTTGAACTTGTAATGGTCCCACAAAACAGCAGAGGTGATGATTAAACATATAGCAGGTGACCAGAATGTATAGGAGACAGTTTTTCTGGTAAGTATCTGCACCACACCATACATACCTCCATACATCCAGCACACAGTAAAACTTGAGCTTTACTTAAACTTAGTATTCATAAAGCATTATAAACACATTTGTACATTTTTATAAAGTATCCATAAAGCATTGTAAACACTTTAATGTATGTTTATAAAGTATCCATAATGTATTAAAGTGTCTGACAAAAATCTACTCTCATGAATAATGCAAAATGATAGGAAGGACTGCGCTCACCTGCTGTAGATGATCCCACAGGTCTGAACTTTCGGTGTTACTGTAGGCAAATTCATTCAGATATGTCTGCACATAACACACAGGCGCACATTTCACATTAACACATATTAAACGTCTTTATATACACCAAGAGATACACACACACAGACACAAACACACACATACCTGTAACACAAATTCTCAGACACATATGCCATGTACAGAAAAAATACAAACCTTAGAATACTCATGACATGAACACATTTACAACAGCTAAACCTACTTTAAACTTACTTTACGCATGAATGTACTGCACACTGGATATTTCCCTTAAGGCGCCAAAGATTTGTTTCTCATTGCAAAAATGTTACCATTTTGGAAGCACTCACTTTGAGTCCCTGGATGAACACAGGCTCAGTGAGGAAGTCAGACAGCATCCGCAACACTGAGGCACCCTGGGAAAACAGAGCATGATGTGACTGAGGCACTATGGGTAAACAGAGCATGATGTGACTGAGGCACAATGGGAAAACAGAGCATGATGTGACTGAGGCACTATGGGAAAACAGACCATGATGTGACTGAGGCACCATGGGAAAACAGAGCATGATGTGGTTATATCAACCCCCTACTACTGATGCACCTTGGAAAAACAGAGCATGATGTGGTTACATCAACCACCTGCTTCAAAGGAGGAGTCCCTAAATGAAACCACCTTGCACCCCGCTTTTGCAGATTATACTCACTGATATTAAATACACTAAATAGTACTACCAGAAATACTAGTACTATCAAACATGTTGTACCATATTACCTGCAGGATTATGAAGGTATATGAGGTATACATAGACACATAGAGATCAGGATATATTATGAGTAGCACAAACACAAAAGTTGTGCGTGCGTGGTGAGAGAGTGATTACCTTGCTGTAGGAGATGGCATCGAAGAGCTCACTGATCTGCTCGGGCCTCTGGATTTCATCCTCTTCGGAGGATAGGGGATGAGAGGAGGCCAGCGCGTCCACTGCAAACACTCTGTGTATGTCGTCCAACACTATGAGGTCTTTCTGGAGAAAGGGAGCATGCAAGGCTGCATTACAGTCTGGTGTAAACTGGAACTAACGGGGTCAAATTGAACAATCCATAGTGTTAAGTATTTATTATATTAAATCTCGTTCCTTCATGTTAAACTATCTTCATATTGGACAACACATCTGTATGGGTGGGTGTGTCTGGGTTTAAGTTAAAAGTATGCATGCTTATGTGGTTGTATGTCAGGGGCGGAAAGCCAGTCCTGAGAACTTGGACATATTCCAGTAGCCATAGTATAGATGTTGACCCAGTATTCAGATGGGCTACTTGTTGGTCAGTTCGAAATGTTTGTATTTTGCAATCTGGATAACTTCCCTTCCAGATGAACATTGCAGAAAAATGTAAAACCTGTTACATCATCAAATTGGGTTAGCCTGCAATATTAGGGGATTAGGCATGGTGGTTTTGTAAACAGGGTGACCTGGGATGGCAAACTCTTGGCCTGAATTATCAGTTCAGTCTGCCACTGGAGTATCTTATTTAGTTAAATGTATGTTTTTGCGTGAGTGTGTGTCATTTAGGCACTCACCACATTCCAAGTAGGTTCTGCGTTGTCGGCCCCCAGGTAAGAGACGTATGAAGCAAAGCCCTCATTCAACCAAACCTCATTCCACCATTTCAGGGTCACCAGGTTTCCAAACCACTAGAAAGAGAGACGTGACCACTGGTAAAGCTGGTGACAACTGATGATGCCGTCGTACATTAAAGTGCATTGTTAATTGGTGGATATAAGGCGTAGTGCACCATGTGTGCCAGTTCATGGGCGATGATTGTAGCTGTTGTCTCTTTGTTCCTATTAGATGATACGACTGGATCATAGAGTAGGTTGGCTTCTCTATATGTAACAAGACCCCAGTTCTCCATTGCCCCAAAGTAGAAATCAGGCAGTGCAATCTGGTCTTAAAAAAGGAACAAAATTGCAACAAAATGTGAGGAAATATATAAGACATTTCTATAAAGCTTCCTTAGCTTTTTGCAAAGAGAAGCTCTGTAAGGTGTTAGCAGCAGTTTCACACTCTGTAATAGTCTACCTGACTTGTTTAGAGGGTAGGGGATGCTGTAGTAATCTTCAAAGAACTTGAGCACAGGTACTGTCACATTCAGAGCGTAGTCCCCTTGGCCTCCAGAGATGGCGCTCTTACGAGCCCAGATCCTTATCTGTAAAAACAGCAAGAGACTTTACTGGCAGAGACCATTATGTCCACTAAAAAAAACACCAAAACTGGCTCATCTCAATATGTAGATTAACACTCAACTGAATACTTGGCTGAGAGAAAGATAATAATCATTGTTTTGTTCAGTACCAGAGTGCTGCCATTTTGTGACGTCACATAACTGTAATCGCTGACCACCAGAGCCAGTAAGTAGGTGGACATTTTCTTAGTCTGCTCAAAGGTGGTCTGGGTGACAGCCTGGCCCCCAACAATAGTATCCACAACGGCTAGAAGACAACAGAGATGCCTGGGATGATACAGCGTTTATACACAGGCTGAGTTTTCCTATTGTTAAATGGAATAGAATGCATTACGTCTCAAAGTGCTTAACAACTAACCAAGTTCTTTGCCGTTGGACAGGGCCACTGTCCCAGGCTTGTGAAGGACAGTGATGTGGAAGACAGCTTTCATGGCAGGCTCATCAAAGCAGGGGAAGGTTTTCCTGGCGTGTGTTGGGTGCATCTGACTGGTGGCCACCACCCTTAAGACCAGTGTAAAAAAACTACATATCAGTTTAAGAGCCTGTAGGAGCCAAATGAACCTTTATGTTTATTCTCATGCTATCTTTCTTTATTAGTACGTGCGTGTGGGTGTGTATGTAAGAATGGATGAGTGACACTATGGCCGTAGGTGTTTTTACCCCACTTAGAGGACACCTGAACAAACCTGAGAGGCTGAAGGTGGAGCCCAAGGGGGAAAGGCCTTTGACTGTGTGCCAGGACGTAAACAAAGTAGAACTGTGCTTTACGAAAGACTCTTTAGTTTAATATCTTTTATTTTATTTGCTACAATTTGTAATCCACCATTCTACAATAAACGGTCAAAGGGACCAACTGGACTCACCTCTACCTCTCATCATTTCTACACGCGTCAGAACTAAATCCTACTCAGCCACCAGTAGTAGTAAAATAGGAATTGCTGCTACAGAGCCTGAACATGAGCACACAACATTTAAAGCACCCTCAGAAGATGTTTAAATATTTTGGAACATTTGTAATCTTGTCAGTTAATTGAAGTTTGTGTGTGTTTCACAGTGATATCAAGTGATATTTAAGCTCCAACAGGTTTTTTTAAATTACACCTTTAGTTTATTGCTGTATGATTCTGAAGTTGTTTAAAGATTTTACAGCTTTGTTTTGTGTTTATTCCAGGAAGGTTCTGCTAACTCACTACATAACACATGTGACCTCCTACATAGCACAATCATGGGCTCCTAGCCAAGCCAGTGCATTCTTCTGACGCCATCCACAGAGCAAAGGTTAACAGCCATTGACCATACGGTCTTTAAAGATTCATCACTCATCACCTGATACATCCCTTTGGCCTTGTAGTTTGTACTTCCTGATTTTTTTCGATTTTTTTTAATCTCCCGGCCTTGAGTATGACAACAGATTCAAAGTGCACACAGGTAGTAGCACCACCCAGAAACCAGGAATGGAATAGCGCAGACAACTGAAATGTTTGCACTTTGAGACTTACTTTTTCACCCCGTCTTCATAGTACTCACTCCTGTAGAGCCCTTCCAGGTCATCCGAGAGCTCTCCCTCAAACTCGGTGTACAACTCGTAGTCCTGGCCGGTCTTGAGCACACCATTCAGCTGGATCACCAGGTACTGCATGGGGACATGGAGCCAGGTCTTGCGGATTTCAGGGGCCGTGCCACTGATGGCAGTGAGCCTGGCCAGGTGCTCGTCCATGGTGGTAAGCGTCAGCTGCTTGCAGTGGAGGATGATGAGGTTGGTGTCACTGAAGCTCCTGAATCGCACGCTGGACCTGCCCGTGAAGACGTAGGTGCCAGTGGCGTCGGGTTCTAGCCGAGGCCACAGTGTCACGTTGTAGTGGTCCGGCACCACCGTATCGGGGAGCCGGTGGCGGTCCCATGGGTCGGTGGGGGGCGGGAAAGAGAGCTGGTACACCCACAGGCCCACGATGGTCGAAATGCAGACCAGGGCCATCACAGTGAGCCAGACCCAGACCCTTCTGTAGCCACAACAAAACACCATGTTTCCACTCGCCCAAAATTCCCAGGAGAAGAGTCTCACAGCTGGTCACTTCTCCACTGAAGTACCAGGCACCAGTCCTCTTCCTATCCACACCTCAGTAATGGCTAATCCATTAACTAGACCATAGGCTGCTGGGTGAGAAAGCTCTGATAAAGGGCTGCATGCTGATAGTGGTTTATTATGATGCCACTCTGGCATGTTTATGCATGACACAGGGCCGGTGCTGATGGGAACCAGCCCCTTAGACCTCACGAGGGATACTGCCAGTGTCACAGCATGAGAGAGTACTTCACGAGGGATACTGCCAGTGTCACAGCATGAGAGAGAACATACTTCACGAGGGATACTGCCAGTGTCACAGCATGAGAGAGTACATACTTCACGAGGGATACTGCCAGTGTCACAGCACGAGAAAGAATATACTTCACGAGGGATACTGCCAGTGTCACAGCACGAGAGAGTACATACTTCACGAGGGATACTGCCAGTGTCACAGCACGAGAAAGTATATACTTCACGAGGGATACTGCCAGTGTCACAGCACAAGAGAGTACATACTTCAGGTACAAAAGGACATGGCTCGAAAGGTTATTCTGGAAGTCTCACAGTACCCCATTCAAAGAGTATGCACAGGGTATTTTATTCCGAGTCTCATAGTGTACTGTTCATGGATACACTGCAGGTATCTTTACAGCTGAACCACCTGAGCTCCATCTCAACAACATGAAGACGAATTGAATGAATAGACCCCAGAGTTCATAACATCAACAAGTTCATTTTATTAGAGATTATCTTTATCAATTGTGACAAAAATACACTTAAAAAGACAATCAGTTACATTTTTGAGAGGTCAATACCAATGTTGAAAGGCACTGCTAAGAAGAACAGGAGATAATAACTCTGAGATAATAAATAGAGGGAGAGAGGCCATCATAAGTCTTTAAAAAAAAAATGAAATAAAAAAATTATGGAGAAAACTCTTTCAGCCAATTCTGCACATTATCTCGGTTGTCCTTGAGCCATTTGATGTTGGCCTGTGTTCTCTCAATAGACTGCTCAACGGCCAGGGTGCCTGAGCCAAAGCCCACAGCTGCATTATCCACCTTGAACTGCTGGAGCTGTGAGGGGAAAGACAGGAGGAACAAATATAACGCTGTTACAACTGCTTTAGATACACATCAGTGCAAAACATGTCTTTGTGTGCCTACGTCCATCTCGCTCATGAGAGGTGTGAAAGGATTTTTATGAACTAAAGGTTAAAATAAGACAATACATCTGAGACTTTAACCTCTAACCTAGGAATCATCTGGACATTGACATTCCTACTGGACCTGCCACTTACTCTGAACAATTCACAGTGCTTACCCAGAACTCAAAGCCCTAAAGGTCAGTGAGATCTTAACCTGCAAGGCATTTCTTAGTGCACTGTCGGTCTAATCAAAGGGCCATCTGTCCTATATTGAGATGAAGGCATGGAAAAAACTTTGACATGTGATGACATTTCCTTTTTGGTGAAATCAGCTGGCCTGCCACCAGAGGGGGCAGTGTGGGAATTGTGCAATGACAATTGGTGAACTTTTTCTTCCGAGTATACACGGAACTTTAACAGTACAACACATTTTAAAAAGGAAACTATATTTAACTCAATTTGACCCTCCAGAAATGTTACTTTTGCTTCTTTTGGCAGGTTCAAAGTCTTAAATGTAATTGTAACTGTAACTCTTAATTGCACCATAAGGGGGAGCCAAAACCTCGGAGTAGGCCGTTGTAAGAAGCTGTGTGAGTTGCTATTGTCTGAGATTGGACCTTGGCAATTGTGTCTGCTTTTTGTTTCCCTACACAACCTGTCTGCCTTAAATCCTCAGTATATTTATATATAATTCATATATTTTAGGGCGGGATAGTGACAGGATAGTAAAGAGAAACAGAACATTAGGGTGAACTAGATTGGGAGTGGGATCTGGTAATGACCGCAAGCCTGACTCGAGCTTGGGTCCCTTTGGGAACCCGGGTCCATGCATGGTCAGGATGATACCGCTTCCGCCACAGCTACCCCCACATTTTCAGTATATTTTGGGTTTAAATCATCGCTATTGGTTAACCTATGACATCTGCTTGGTCTCTCTGATCTCCATATATATCCATCTTATATGCTAATGTTTTATGGCCTTGCTCAATTTTTAACTGCTGTACTTTAGGGAAGAAACAAAACAAAACAGAAGCAGGTGGTTACCTGTTTCAGATCAAATTCTGTAGAAAATCTCTTGGTCACACCATTGATTAGATTTGAGAAAGAGAAAGATCCACCTCCATACCTGAAATAAGACAAAAGCATTAAGCATAATCTTGTTACCAAAGTCTTGTTACCATAATCTTGTTACATTCTTTTGGTGCACTTTCATGTCAGCAAGACTTTTACTCACGAATTGAAAATGTACTCCCAGTTTGCTCTCATAAAGTCCCAGGCCAGAGGCTGGCCCACCACATTATTTGCAATGTAGACAATAGTAGAGGTGGCATCCTGCTTCCGAATTATGGTTGCATCCAAGGTGTACTCCAGATACCTATTCAATAAGCAATGCTCTATTAAAACACATTCAGAAAGCAAACTCATACTTAACATACATCTGCAATGTGTTGTCTGATAAATTAGAGGTCTTCTGCATAGATGGCAGAGAAGTTAATGGCTGTCTGTATACCAGCAGAATGACACTATAGGGAGGTGCATGTCACTTAAGGTCCTAGGACACAGGAAGTTACACAGGAAGTGACTCACCTGTTCAGGAGCCAGGGTTGTGAAGCACAGGCCAGCGCTGCCCTGAGTTTGTCCGCCTCTATGGCGATGGATGCGTTCTGAAACATCCGCATGCCATGGTCCCACTCAGCTACTCCACCGGCGCCAATGGCACTGCAGTAGACTACAGACCGTAGGTTGGGATGGATCCTGATGAGTGTCAAAGTTACAAAGAGGTTACCAAGTTTACCTAAGATCTTCTCAGCATGGATCGCTGCTGTGACAGATTACATTATGGTCTGGTGTACCAAGGCCCATGAAAGCTAGTTTGGCTTTCGCTACATGTTCCTGACCACAAAGCTAAAAACAAACAGAGGTAGAAGACCTGCAGGACTCACGGGTTGTTTTGTGGGTTGGCCATCCAGGCACTGTACCATGTCTTGATCAGTTGAGTACAGGCTGGCACTCCTGTGCTACAGGCCTTGCTCAGGGCATTCACCTGGTTGTACCTGCAGGAGCCAAACGACAGCAATCACAGTCACCTGTGCACTGAACAATTTTGGATGTTTTAAAGCACTGAATGATTGGCAGAAGACCTACTGATCAGTGTGCCCATCTGGTACTTTTGTCCAGTCTGCAGTCTCTGTCTTGTAGTAGTTAAAGAGGGGCTCCACTTGTATCTTCATATATGCCTAGATATGGGCAAAGCAGAACACCAGTCAACAATAGGTTCCATACCATCATACTTGGTCTCAGCATTCAGTGTTACAACACTGTTAAATAAGAAAAAGAATAGACTAGGTGTGTAATAAACCATTGAGCGTGTACACCTCTCTCTGTGACTGAGGGACTGCTTCAGCAGATCAGACTGGGCTTTGATGAGAGGGACTCACCTGCAGGAGCCCGTAGATCTCACTGCGATCAAACATCAGGTAGAAGAAGTCCAAGTTGTCCAGAGCAGACTCCCATGGCATGTACTCCCTCTCTTTGTTCAGATATTTGGTCATATCTAGAGCTAGTGTTGTTGGCACGTGTTTCGCTCTAGAAATATTAAAGAAAATTAATAAATTATATTCACAGACCGATTTATTTATCCCCCAAGGAAAATGTCAGTGTTGTAGTGTTGTTGTGTTGTAGCAGCAATTCACGTACTACAAAAAAAACACACACAATGGGGTAGGTAAAAAGAGAGGATACATATTATACAACTACTGCTCTATTCGATTTAAAGAATGAAATAATACAAACATATATTGTAAATATAATAGTTTCACATCTATTCATTTAGGCACATACAGTAAGTACCCATAATTACACACACACATACACATACACACACACACACACACACACACACACATACACACACACACACACACACACACACACACACCTTTGCTGTATCACTACACCGCTTACCTTGCTAGATTAAAAGCATCATCGATAAGTTGGGCCCTGTTGATCACGGGAATTACCTGGACAAGAAGCAGATGAGATGTTGCTATTTCTGCAGTTGACTCAGACAGTTTCTGGTTCTATCCAGCTTTTTAAGCTATAACCACTTACTTCGTGAGCAGTTGTGAGCTGAGTTTGAAGCTTGGCATAGTTTGCGGTGTCATATTTGACTCTGTAGAATCCTGCCACATTGAGGTTGGCCAGCAACCACTGATCGCCAGTCACCGTCATGTTCACATTCGTGTCTAGACAAGACATGAAAAATCTTTCTATTATTCATCCATTTTTAAAACTGTAGTCCATGTCATTGGCCTCTGTATTTGTGAATATGGTGAATACCTGTTTTTTCAAGCAGCCAAAAATCGTGTCCTACAACAGTTCCCTTCTGCCATGTAATGGGCACATACCATACATAGCTATAAGAGAAAAGAGACATAGTCACAAAACAAAGATCTTTGAAACAAGGTTGGAGTTCATCCATGTGGTCAACCACTGAAACACATACTTAAATTCAGATGGCCTGTTAACTACAGAGTCTGGGTCCAGCAGGAAGTGTTGCTGGGATACAGTTCCGGTGGTAGTATCAATGGAAACCACAGGAAAACCCATCTGGAGGACCCAGCGGTTCATGATGTCATGGACACTGGTTGGCAATTTGGTTCCAGTCTTGTTAACAGCCTGCAGAACAAACATCCTTCAGTGTGACAGTAAGAGGAACCGGAGCTGTTAATGTATTGTCTCCACATAAAACATTACAGAAGCAGGAACAGGTGAGCTTCCTCACGAAAGCCTAAGGGGGTGAAGACTTCTCTGTTTGAACAATTAAATGAATGTGTTTCCCAACACCACAGAAATGACAAGAATTCACAGAAGCATCACCAGATTAAACAGTCTTCAAGGCACCAGAAAATCCGAATCGAGATTGCAAATAGCACAGTGCTTACCATTTGCAAGTGGTCCCACAGATCGGTGTAGACAGTATTACTGAAGGCAAACTGGTTGAGGTATGTCTGTGGAAAGAAGCAGATAGAAGAAAGCGCCTTCAGAGAGCTCAGGCATGTGTAGCAACAGAATGATGTACACGCTAACAGCAACATTGCAATCCACAGCCATTTTGAATATTAACTGATACCTACACTGAGTCCCATCACAAAGACCGGCTCAGAAAGGAAGTTGGATAGCATTCTTAGAACAGAAGCCCCCTGTAAAACACAAACACATAACACACAATGTAGCATATCATCAGTGCGGTCAGAGTCCTTCCTCCCAGTTGAGACATAAGGAATAGGGATAGTACTTTGCTGTATGAGGTGTATGTGTGAGTGTGTGAGAAGGGGGGGGGGGGGGGATTGTGTTTAACGAGAATGAAGATCTTTCTGTGTTTATGCATGTGAATGTGTGTGTGGTGTGTGTGATTACCTTGCTGTAGGAGATGGCATCAAAGAGCTCACTGATCTGCTCAGGCCTCTGGATTTCATCCTCTTTGGAGGATAGGGGATGAGAGGAGGCCAGCGCGTCCACTGCAAACACTCTGTGTATGTCGCCCAGGACAATCAGGTCTTTCTGAAGAGGGAAAGGGACACATTGAGGCAACACACACTTTCATACCAAAACACAAGTATTGTTATGAATTGGTGTAAATTATGCGTTATGAATTTAAAATGTTCCTAAGAGCTGACAGATACTCATAAGTGAGGTCTGGCTTCAGATGAGTACGTACAATGCCCCATGTTGGTTCAGCATCGTCCGCACCAAGATACTCCACATAGGATGCAAAGCCTTCGTTCAACCACAGGTCATTCCACCACTTCAGTGTCACAAGGTTTCCAAACCACTGCAAGTTTATAAGAGAGAAACAGTTGCTGTTGTTGTGAGTATGGCATGTGTGTGTGTGTGTGTGTGTGTGTGTGTGTGTGTGTGAGTGTGTGTGTGTGTGTGTGTGTGTGTGTCAGTGTGTGTGTGTGTGTGTATGTGTACGCGTGTGCATTCGCGTGTACGTGTGTCCATGCCCGTGCCCGTGCCCCTGCCCCTGCCCCTGCCCCTGCCCCTGCCCCTGCCCCTGCCCCTGCCCCTGCCCCTGCCCCTGCCCCTGCCTGTGTCCATGCCCCTGCCCCTGCCCCTGCCTGTGTCCATGCCCCTGCCCCTGGCCCTGCCTGTGTCCATGCCCCTGCCCCTGCCCCTGCCTGTGTCCATGCCCAAGTCCATGTCTATGTTCGTGTGTGAGTGAGCTGTCTTTTCTGAATCTTTGTTTGTAAACTTTTATTGTGCTCTTTTATATGTTCTTTTACAATGCACTGTACTGTTTTAATCTGTTTTAATGGTCTTGTATCAGTTTATATGTAAAGCAGTTTTGGATTACCAATTTATATGAATAGTGCTGTATAAATAAATTTGCCTTGCCTGCCATGCCTAAAGTATGCCAGACTGAAGAATAAGCAATATACCATGTGAGCAAGCTCGTGTGCTATGATGGTGGCGATCCTCTCCTTGTTGCCATTGGAGGATACGTCTGGGTCGTATAGCAATGCTGTCTCCCTGTAAGTAATCAGGCCCCAGTTCTCCATGGCTCCGGCGTTAAAGTCAGGCAGGGCTATCTGGTCTTGGAGGACAACATTTAACAAGAGGTAAGAGTGCTGATGACAAAGGGACATGCCTGAATACTGCATTTTGAGAGTTTACTTCATGAGAGGCTCTTAACACTGAATACTTATTTTAATTAATGTAATGTTAAGGTAAATGTTATAATTAAATGTAATCTAAAAGTAAGTACGTACAAGTATATATACGTATAATTGCTCAACTGTTTGATGAATTCTTACCTGACTTTGGCAGTGGGTAGGAAGCATTGTAATACTGCTCAAAGAATCTCAGAATGGGTCCCGTCACATTAAGAGCATACTCTCCCTGGCCTGCTTCAATGGCCTTTCTGCGCGCAAAGATACGAATCTGAAAGAGGACGGAGTTCAGTCAGAACCTAGGGACACTGCTCACAGGTGAAACTACACAGTAACATGAACTCTGGAAACACACTAAACTGGCAATATTTTAAAAACATGCAGAATATTAATGTAGGTAAAATTACCGAAACGTCTCCTTCCATCTTATCAATGGAAATAAAGTCACTGACAATGAATGCCAGCAGATAAGTTGACATTTTTGGTGTTGGGGCAAATTTGGTCGTGATAAAGTCCGAGCCAGTAACGGTCTCTGAAAAATGTAACAAAAAACATTTTATTTGCATTTTTAAGCATATCTAGCTCATCGTATGTAACTATTAAAAGTCACAGCCTGAAATACTGTATGTGTTTAGTTGAATACAAAAGGACTGAGGATGCACCAATTGAGGTTTCGTGCATAAATAATCAAACTGTGTATAACACCTCCTTTGTCTGAGTTTTGGTCCTTATCAGACCTAAAGATTAACTTTGGACAGCGTCACTCTGACTGACACTCAGGGACATGTGTTTTAATACACAAAGCTAGTGGTTTATATGTCAACACTAACCAATGTCCTTCCCGTTGGACAAGGCAACTGTGTTCAGTGGGTGGATGATAGTGATGTGGAAGATGGCTTTCATGGCAGGCTCATCAAAGCAGGGGAACGCTTTCCTTGCGTCGGTGGGCTGCATCTGAGTCGTAGCCACCACTCTGATCAGTACAGAAAAAAAATTATAGGGTAAATGTTCACTTTACAGCTTCACAGCCAAGTTTCAGATACACTCTATGCAATGATATACAGAGTAATGGTGAAATATTCACAAGAGATTAAACATTTCTCATGGTTAAATGTGCACGGACCAGTCACGTAAAGACATGGAATAAACAGACACAAAAAATGTATCCACATATGCATGCAAATTAAACTGAGGTCGTCTGTGAGGTGCACTTTAATAGCTTTAATTCTGAACTCACTTGTCCACGCCATCCTCTTTATACACACTCCTGTAGAAGCCACCCAGGTCATCAGCCAGCTCCCCAGTGAACTCAGTGCGCAGCACATAGCTCTGGCCAGCTTTCAAATTCTCCTTCAACCTAACCACCAGGTACTGAGTCCGCACCTCGAGCCAGGACTCTGTGATGGCCGGAGGCGTCGAGCCCTCAAGGCCGGAAAGTGTGGCCAGAAAGCCACTGGTTTCGGTGAGGTTGAGCTTGTTCGAGTGGATGAGGATGAGGTCTGTGTCCTTCACGCACCTAAAGGTGACGTCTGAGGAGCCGGTGAAGATGTACAGACCCTCAGCGTTCTCCGTCAGATAAGGCCTCAGGGTCACCTCGTAGCTGACGGGCAGCAGGGAGTCCGGCAGCCGGTACTTGTCCCATGGCTCGTTGGACGGTGGGGTGGTGGCCGGCACCCCAGTGGTGCTGGTGGTGGTGGTAGGCTTCCCTGTGGGACTCACCTCTACGTTCTTGGCCTTCTCCTGGCTGTAGACCACTGACAGGGCAATGATGGTGGCCACGGCGCCCGCGCCCAGCACGATGCCCACCACCCCGATGGCTTTGCTGATGAAGAACCCTTTGCCCATGGTTTACTGCTGAAACCAGAACTAACAAGAAGAACCAACGAGCCTCCACTCACTTTTTAATGCAGGACATTACTGGAATCCCTCCCACCAAATCTAATGGCTAAGCCATTAACATAGGGGGTGTTAACCTTGGTGTACAAGAGAGGATTTCAGCTCTATCTCGTACAGGTCAATGATTCCAAAGCAATTACCAAACAATAGTTAAAGGACAATGCTCTTGGTACCATGACACAGCACTCTTTAAAACAAAAAACATATTTGAAGTATGATGATCAAAACTATAAGGATGAAAAGAAAACTCTCATGTACCACAGGGAAACCTGTATTGTTTCATTCTCCACTAATCTTCCAGTAATCACTGTAATTTAGTTTGTAACCAAACCATTTATAACCAAACCATTCCTTGGTGCTGAGGAAACATGAATTTGTGTTTTAATATTAAACTGAAAAAAACAACAACAGTGTTCTCTGGGTGTGTACTTAGTAGGTATATCATCTATATGATTATGTGCATAGAACCATAGGGGTCAAGGACATCACACAAGGCAAGACCAAAGTTTGCCTTGACGAAGACCTAGTGCTTGTGGAGGACTATTTCTGCCGATGTGGAAATGAGAAAGCTTTGCTTCTATTGGAGTTCTTTCCGTTATGTTTAAAATCATGGGTACGTCCCAGTGAAGTATCAACCAATATTTAGATGTTTACATTGAAGTGTGAACCTGCGCCTCCCTGAGAGATCTGCAGTAACCCTAGATTTGAAGAAGTAGATATTATCCTGTAATATACAGTATATGTAATTTCAATATTTTAAGCATATTATTTTCAGAGTCCTTAAGGTCATTAGGTACATTAAAATAATACTGGCTTGTTATTTGACTAAATTGGCCCCATTAAGTACAAAGAACTGTTTCTCTTTTTCTCTCATATGCAATTTATGCAGAGTTGTCTCTTGTTGCCTCAATTGTTATCTGAGAATCCTTTGATCCCGACTCCTAAAGTGTTGACACAGCCAGAAGCGGAGATCCCATTTCTTTGTAGGGGGGGACAATACATGGTAACATTTCAGAGAGTAATTCCTGGGGGGGGGACATGAAAAAGTGGCTGTCTGGCCCTATTGCCCTGTCTCTCTGTATGCTTTCTTTGAACTGCGTTTGGTACCTTGCAGGACTAGACAGCTGGCTAACACAGCTAAGCTTCAAAGATGATGAATTTCAAGTCTTTTTTTCTCTGCACTGCTGAATCCTGGGTGTGTTCCAAGTGCTTCGTTACTGCACTTTACTGGAATATTTCTCACTTTACTAGAAAAAAGATTGCCCACTTTACTGGAATAAAGACAGGTTGCTGCATCAACCACAAAAGAAACTCCCTTTTTCTTACAAACACAGATTGCTACATCATCCACAAAAGAAGCTTCCTTTTTTCCAAAAAAGCGCTGGCGGGCCAGAATTGGTCCGGGGGCTGGCTGCTGACGACTGATGGTGTAGGCTACTGGGCTGATTGACTGAAACAGGGAGCTGACAGTAGCCCCGCCTGTTGTAAATAGCATGTGAACCAAAACACTTTGAGGAATAGGCGATCATGATTTTTCAACACTTAAAAAACACATTGTTTTATGCTTATAATTAGCACCGCTTGTGTTGTCTGGCTTTTATTTCATATTACTATATTATTCAAAATGATGTATTTGTGTTTACAATGATTGTTGAGGGGGGGGGGGGGGGGCAACTTTATAGTAGGGGGGGACACGTCCCTCCTGTCCCCCCCGGGATCTCCGCCTATGGACACAGCAGCATCCCTACACCAACAGTGTGTGAGTTCTTTTTGTCACTCCCCCCAAGAACTACCCACTTCCAGTTCTCACCACAGAGTCCCCTTAGAGTAAGGATTAGATTAGATAGGCTTAGATTAAACCTAATTTTCCATAGATGCACAGTTGCAATGCATGTGTAGCTGTGGAACCACACACTCCACTGAAAGGAGCACTGCCTATTACACATGCCTAATGAAGAACAACAACAGTCCTGTTCCACTCAGGGCACAGGAAGCACGTGTTCCAGACAGACCTGAAAAGACCTTAGACAGGGACATTGTGGACACACAGAAGAGGGGGGAACAATGTAATATAAAACTGTCCAATATGATTTAACTGCTTCAGTCCATGAGGAGAGTCAATAAAAAAACTCTCTTTACAGCTCGACTTGTAAAAACTCAAGGCTTGATCCAGCGATTGTTGCACTATCTGGACACTTCGATAATCATTACATTCATGTACACGATAAAATGGGATATGAGAGATAAGGACGTACGTTGCATAAAATATCAAAAGCCTCCAATCGTCTTGAAAATCATGGCAATGCTCCTTGGCGTGAAGAGTTCTTCCTTCATACTTTTATAAATGCTCATAAGAATACAGAACAGGCAGGTTATCATCATTGCGAGACTTCATCAAAACAGGGAGGAGGTGAACACCCTGAGCCTCAAGGTGAGGATGACGGTACTTTGAAAAAAAGATATAGGCTCTACGCCCACCCATTCTGGTCACACTTTGTGACATGGAAACACAGCATAAATGATTTTATGAGTTCCCGTCATTGCGACTCCGCAGATTCCATGCGATAATGTCTGCCCTTTGACTGCTGTGCATCTTTCCATCAACACCATTATCAGATTTCAAGATATGTAACAGAAAGATCTGAGCCTGATAAATCATTTGCAAAGTCTGTGATGGGTTTGAAGTGAGGTGACCGCCAACAGTATTATTTAAACTCCAAATTAACTTTGAATCTGTTCAATTTCACATTTGTACATCCGTTTTACTTTTTATAACACCAATTTATGTGCATATTATGCTAGAGGTCAAAGAAACCAATTGACAACACAGCCAGTGATATCTTAGGAAAAAGGTTGCGTCAAATTATCAGCTATGCTGTTAAAATGATTGTGCTTTGAGATTGCGTCGCCAGGTTAAAGGGGAAAAGGCTGGATTTCTGAGGCATTTTGGACAGCAGAGAAAAGTGGTTGTTGTAGGAAAGAGCTACTCCCTCTGCCCTGTACTTTTGTATCTTTGCAGGCCGTTTACATGCACAAAAATACTACATAACACACTAATAAAAATGGAAAACCCGGAAAAGCACAACAGGTCTTCTTTAAAATGTGGCTATACAGCACTAACTCCCTGGATAGTCAGCTTCAAGGCGGCCACATGAATGCCTTGGATCCCTGCTCAGCCCAAAGAGATTTTGCAACGTTTTCACAACATGCCTTCTCTGAATGCCAAGGGTAGCCTGCCTCACAACTTCCTTTTTTTCAGCCCTGTTCCATGGGGGAACTTATGCTAAGTACACTAAAGAGCACTAGTACTGGATATTAAATAGTGCAAGACAGCTTTTCACATTGAACAGAAGCAAGATGTTTGAGGACAGATGTCTGTTTTGACACTAAGCTATTCCCATGGAGAAGAACGCACCAAAAATATTTGTATCTCTCCTGTTTACACATTTTTGGAGAATATTGCCATAAACCAACAACACATATACACATTTGATAAATATGTTTTAATGAGAGGACATGTGCCATCTACAAAGCATACAAGAAGAGCTTCAGCTGTGGTGGGTCCTAAAAATACTCAAAACTACACATTTTATTTAAGTTTCCTTCAACCTTTCCTTTATCCTTTACCATTATCCTCTGTTTTGGAATGTTTGAAATGCTTAGGGTATCCCTATACAAATAATAAATAAATATATGTGACATTGCAAGCTTTAGCATGACCTACTGAAAAGGGCCACAAGTGGAACAGGGATGAAACCTATGTGAAACATTTGGTACAGTATCACACAAATCGAATGTAAGAAGAATCCATACCTCAGTCTCACCTTTGACACATACAGAGGAAAACAGACTCACAATGTCTTATTAACATTCATTGTAACATAATTTAAAATACAAACGGGCATCTTGATCAGAATGGGGAGAGGCTAGGGACTTTAATGTTGATGTCGCCAATGTTGATGTTGCGAGGCATTTCTGGAAGGTTCATATTTTTTACCGCTGACACAGCGCGGGCAGGGGCCGCCGACAATCCACCCTGGTACAGAGAAGAAAAAAAACCCTCTGTAAACCTGTAAAGCTACAATAACATTACACAACCCTACTTAGGATAAACAATAAAAAATACTGACAAAATACCAGTACAAATTATATTTTACAAAACTCTTAATGTTTTATTTACATTAGGTTCCTGTACTGCCTATAAAACACATGAACACATTTGTAGTTTCATATTAATTAATTGATTTTGAGAGAGAGAGGGCTGTAGCTCTCACAGGTCATTCTTGTGAGCACTGGTATATTATGTTCATCATTGGTTAGATCCAAGGACTAGTTAGTTACTTACTGCTCAGTGCCTCTGACAGCTTGCACTGACCACTGGTTATTACCAAAAGGAGGAGCTCCAGAGACGGTTCAGTAGTGTCTGACCCGCCAGTGCCATCATCATCCATAAACAGACACTGATCATTTCACTTCCTGAAACTGGTCAGGGGCCATACTGGGGCATTGGCACTTGCCATAGAAAAACACCCTGAGTGTGCCTATTTTATCTATTTGAACTGGTGTAGTGTATGGTTATGCTCCATTATATATGTTACTGTAAATGTGGAGTCACTCGTCATGTCTGAGCATAGTTTCTTCACATTACAGACAGGAATTGGCAAATTATATCTGTGTGATATCTGTGCGAAAACAATTCAGAGTCTTAAGTTTGTGACAGGGGATTATCTCTAGAGGGGCAGGACTAAAAAATTGTGAAAGCTTAAGGCTACAAATAGCATGTTTACACATTTATATAATTACAAAACAACACTGACTGTTGTTTCTATGTTATATTGACTTAGCCAAGGCAGAAATTGATCTTGACATTCAACAGTGCAGACAGGGTCATGGGGTATAGGGTCCCAGTCTGTCCAGAAACTCACCTCAGACTTCTCCATTCTGTTCTGCATCTCCACCTGGGCAACAATCTCATTCATGTTGGTTTCCAGCACCATCCCTCCCATGACAACCTCCTGTAGGATGCAATGGACCTGAGGAAGAGACGGATACAAACATACGTATAGCATCGTACATGTAAATATATGCACAAAATAAGAGTAAAGATGGTAAGACTAGAATGGAGTGGGACATTTTTAAAGGGGCATTAGCTTAGCATTAATATAAAGCATTGACATAAGCCATTACTGTTCTCTAAGTTGGTGGTTCTTGATACACTTTAATAACTGACAAACCAGATAAACAGTTGGCTATTTGAATATATCGTTTAAGTGAGTACAGAACATTTGAATACTTCTGCATCATCCATTGAGCAGACGACATGTTATCTTATCATCAGAGTCATAAAAATGTAATAAAAAAAGAGTGTGAAATGAGACAAAAAAAAGACACCCGTCTGCACTGCTCCAGTGTCATATTACTGCGCATCTGTTAATAATTACCTCTGCATTAACGTTTCGTTAAGATATCAAATTTAGGCACCAAAAATGGGCGTGGGATTGAGCAAAAGTGTGCTTGCTATTGCTTCGCAATGCTCTGTGTTTGAGCAATCACACTGATACATACAACTCAAAAAGACCAATAGTCTGCTTGAGCAATCACACTTATAAGAAAACTTAAGAAGATCAAAAGCATACACAATGCTGTGAACAATCACACTAAATGAAGCTGAGTGTAGTCCAACTGTGAATTCTCTCCTTGTTCTGCATCACAGACCTACAGTGATGTGACACAAACCCACCTTATCCATGTGAAAGATTAGATCCAGTTCACAGACATTCTCAAAGCATTTATCCAGGGTTTCCACAAAGACCTGTTATAAACAGAGTGATAGGAAAGCTATTAAGTCAGGGTAATCACAAAAAAGTAACTATAACCCACACAAATATAAACGCCAACCATGGCCTGGCATGAGGTCATACAAAAGCAGACACTTAGACCTGAGGGTAGTGATGCACTTCTCATGTGATGATAGCCTACTTCCCATTGGCTAGGTTTCCAAACATTTTACACAGGCTAGCAGAGCTTTAGTCATTACCCCTGATACCCCTGTCCCAATAGTTACTACAATACAATGCTAGTAAAGCTAAGAAACTAAAAGGTCAATTAATACAGTTTCATGTGAATAAACAACCTTTTTTAAGTTCACATGTTAGCCCAAATTTTAACTTTGTCCTTGAGGGTCATTGAGCGGATAAAATGTCTTTTAGGTTATTTCATGTTATTGGTTTGAAAGTATCACGCACATAAGACGTGCAGGATAATCAAAGTCATTCAGCATTGAATAAAAGCTATTTACACTATAAACACACCACCAAAACCTTTGGTTGTACACATGTATTAATTTGTTCGTCGCATGTATCCAATGTTGTTCACAGTGTATTTAAACAGTCTGCATGGGGAATTACACCATGTTCATGGTTGTAGTGTCTTGGACCAGTTATTGGATACAACCCTGATAGCTGCTCCACCTCAAGGTCTGTAGTCTTAACTTCAGTAGAGGCCAGGGATGTAAACACAAAACACAAATTGTACTGAGTGTGCAAAACGGACCCATAGAAACGCCATGATAACTTCAAAGTCAGGCTTACCTGAATAAGATCTAAAATTCCCAACTCGCTTTCAGAGGAGTCCACACAGAACACGAAGTAAAGAGTGGCGTAATGCCTGTAAATCAGCTTGTAGTCCGAACCTCCTATTAAACTACAAGAGAGAATGATGGAAGGCAGTGAGTCACAACACGCGCAGGAACAAAGCAGTTGTCATCCCAAGAACAAGGTTTACTATGCAACTTAATCAAACATCTAGTCTGATCTGTCATTAACTCTTGCAAGCCCTGTCAGTTGTCCGGTGTAATGAATCTAATGGGCTTCATTTGAACTCGGGATGAGCGTCGACATGTGACCACAGCATTCGTAATTTTACCTTATTTCACAGCATATGTGACAATGATTCTACAAATTATAAAACGTACAGGTTCATTTCAGTGTGGTGAAGATGTGATCTTTGTTCATGGACATGCTGATTAGAAATGCAGAATGTGATCTTAAGGATATGTAGTCAAAACGAAGCGTAGGGTACACTTGAGAGAGAGAGAGGGATGTTCAAATTTAATCATTTAACCCACTTGCCTCAAGTTAACAGCCTACCCGCTCAGTAGACTTTCAGTGTTTAAATTAAGTAATTTACTTCTGCACCGTTTGGCGAATCAGTAGTTACAGCTGATTGGAGTAAGGCAAACCACGTAACACTGCGTTGAGGTGGTCCCCAGTTGAAATGAACTCCTGTAGATCCGTAACACCGGGAAACGCTTAAGCTTAAATGTGAGTTACTTCATAAAAACTGCACTTTTAACTCACAGGTCTAACGTTATCTTAGTCAATGAGTCACTTACAACACCAATGGGACTGAAATGATGAGTGACTTAAATTACCTTCCACCCTCTAAGAAATTGCAGACATTGTCATCCCTCTTTGACACCAGATGAAAAGTCTCTCTGATGATTTGTTGTTGCATATCTTCAGCCTATTGAAGAGAGATGATGAATGTACATAAAGTTGCCAGCTTTCGTTGTATAATGCAGTTATCTTTAGCTAATAGTTAGAAACCCAATTCAGAGATGCAGGGGTATTTACAATTACAGAAGGAAAAGCAAAATGTCGACTTAAGCTGGCTAACTAACGTTAGCTAGCTCAGCTAACAGACAGCTATATAGTATATACTAAAACAAAATGAGAGTACATTTTGACTTCGAAAGATGACTGTACGATAATTTCAGCTTTGAATTGACTGAATATGAAAAGAACAGGCTGGGAGAATACTAGGGCTGAGTTAGCTTGATAAGGTATCATCTGACTAACTCAAATATCGCTAGCTAGCTAGATAGCTGGCTCACGTTAGTTGCAAAGCCCACACAGATTCTGCTGGAGTTTTTTGTTATCGATATCAATCGTTAATGGACTTACGAAGTATTGATAAAATCGGATGAGGCGTGGTTTTCCATGGTTGTTGAAAATCAAGATAGCCTTAATCATCTTCTCTCTCTTTCGAGGAAGATTTCATGAACAGAAATATAAACAGTAGAGCCGTCAGGTGATGGTGTACCATTGAGTGGCTGTCTGAGATGAAGGACCCTAGCCAATGTGTTATCTAACATTTCGCCTGAAACATCACTTTGTGAGCTGAATCGGTCGATTGTGGACCATAGTAGAATTGAACACATGAGGGCCCAAAATGAATTATTGATATTGACAGTACAATATTTTTTAACCATTGTCATTCTTGAAAATGGTCTAATCTCTCGAATCTTAATCCGCCGGGAACACACTCATGACATCTGGTGGAGAAGCAGTTTTAGTGCAGTCAAACGAAAAATACAATCCAGTCCCTCCAGGATATTACGGAAATAAGAGAAAATTCCATAGTATGAATTTGTGAAGATTTATTATTAGTTGTGAAAAGTCCCGAAACTGTTGGTATGTGGACGAATAACATATAGCATGGAACGTCTCTCGTCAAATCAGAAACAGCTAAATTACGCGATAAAACCCAATTGTTTTATGCAAAATAATGTATTGCACGCTGACTAAACCCTGTCTGTTAGTTGCGAAGGTGTTGAATGGCTATTAGCTCATTGCAACTTTTTTTTTTTAATGAAATGCAGATGTCCCTAAATATGAATTTGTTTTCAGAAACAAACCGTCCAAGGTAGACATAAGCATCTGAGCCTTGGTGTCTTGGTATAACATCAACGATCGGTTGTATATTTTTGGATATGTGTGTGTATGTATATTATTTATTTGTATCTTTTTGCTTTTCCCATCGTACCGCTGTATAAACTGTATTAAAATGTTCGGAAGCAATATCCCATTGCAATTCTCCCGCAGAAAGAAGCATTATTAACTACCGCGGAAAACTCTTAAACACAAAACGTTTTCCTTAAGGATATAACTAGGGGTTAATAAAAGACACGATGGGCCTCATTCTTGAACATTTTCTTAAGTGTCTCCCTAAATATCTTCTAAGGACTTCAAAGACCAACCTAAGGAAATACATTTCTAACTTGTTCTTAACTGCGTTCGCGTATGAGGCCCAATGATGTTACCACTGGTAGATTTTGGGATGGCTCTTTGGTGATTCGATCACTGCATGTTTGGCATGTAGATTCGGATTCGATGTCCGGGGGTGTGATACGCTCTCCCTTAAATACACCCAGGGCCCATCCAGAGATGGTAACGGGATTAGCCGAAAACGGGCAAATCTTTGGTCAGATCTGCCTTTACACAAACATGGCGTTTTGGAACCAGGCTTGCTCCAGAAGTGGATACATTTCGAAACGCAATCTACGTGTCTGCCATAGACATGAATGATATAACCTACCCGCACATTCTGTGACACCATGATGTAATTGGCCCGCGTGAACGCCCCACGCCCCGCCTCCTCAGCATTAACCCTTAACCCCGCTACGTCACTTCACAACAGCAACAACAATGGCGGACTACAGGCTTGTGTTCGTGCTGCACAAGCTACAGAGTCTACTAGGGCTACTACAGCAAAATCTTCTGCTCCTCTCCTTCTATGATGAGCAGCAAATGATCGTGGACAACCAGATACGCCACATGCTTTTAGATCAACCGCGGAGAGCAACCAGAAGGGCAACCAGAAGAAAGTTTTGGGTAAGACCTGGGAGAACCAGCATCTGGTGGGACAACTTTGTCAATGGCGTTGTCGTGGAAAATGAATGGAGGGAGAACTTCCGCATGTCTAGAACATCTCTTGTCGCCCTGAGCGAAGAACTTCGCCCGTATATCGAAGGACAAAAAACAAACATGAGGACACCGATTGAACCGCTTAAAAGGGTTGCTATAACGCTTTATTACTTGAGCAATGATGGAGGGTTACGGAAGACTGCGGACGCTTTCGGTGTGTCACGAGCGTCAGTGTCTTCCATTGTCAGGCAGGCATGCAAGGCGATCGCCAACCACCTGGGTAAGAAATACATAAAGCTACCTTTTACGGAGCCCGAGGCCAAGGATCTAGTTGTGGGCTTTCATCGTGCTCACGGACTGCCACACTGCTTGGGAGCACTCGACGGCACCCACTTCGAGATCAAGAAGTCATCCACCATCTCCAAGGACTACTTGAACAGTAAAGGCAAACCTTCCCTAAATGTACAGGCCGTCTGTGACTACAAGTACAGATTTATGGATGTTGTGATAAAGTGGCCTGGGAGTGTGAATGATGCAAGGATTTTTGCCCATTCAAAGCTAAACTTCTATTTAAAGTCTGGCAAGATCCCTGCTCTGAAAAAGCAGATTGTGGACGGCGAGGAGGCCATACCAATTTTTCTTCTTGGTGACCAAGCCTACCCTCTGTTGCCTTACCTGATGAAAGGATATTCAAATGGTGGTTCTTCACCTCAAGAACAATACTTTGGGTTATGTTTGTGTAGGGCACACATGGTCATAGACTTTGCGTTTGGACGTCTCAAGGCCAGGTTTCCTGCACTGAAAAGGCCTATGGACACAAACTTGAATGACCTGCCCCATGTCATTTACGCCTGCTTTGTTCTGCACAATTTCTGTGAGGCCAATAAGGAACCTGTTGATGAACAATCTGTGTTTGGAACAATGCAAGGTGACAACGACTTGCAGCCTCCTTCACAATGCATTCACCATCTCACTGACTGTGATGGGGGGGAGGGAAATAGAGTGAGGAGAGTGCTCACAAAGTACTTTGACCCTTAACAAAGACTGTTTAACACGACTGACTGGAAGACCGGCTAGTCATTTTCATTTTGTGCACTTTTGGGACTTGTACTTTTGCTCTTGCCAAGTCTTGCGTGAAATGTGTGTCCACTGTAAATAAACAATACTTTTTTTATTGGATGTGCAAATGCAATATAAGTTATTGAAAATAGCAGAAAACTTGACAGGAATAAACTATACACACACAATAAAAAAAATGAAGCACTGTGCATGATCACTCTGTATCCTCTAACTGCTGTGCAAAAAAATTCACACAAAAATAATGACCTATATACACACACACTGTAAAGTGCAACAGTGAACCAGGGAGCAGGGTCACTGTGTCCTCTTGCAGCAGTCCTCTTCCGCAAGAAAATTATGATAATTGTTGCTATGGGGCGGCATGTATTGGTGAGTGTCCAGATTGGTTTGCTGGTTGAGGCCTAGGTGTGTGCTGGAAGGCTGGTGTACTGGGGTGCTGTGTAGTATGAATGAAAGCTGGGGGGATGTGCAAAGTTATTTGTGTTGGGCTGGACTAATAACTCATTCATCAGGGAGAAGCCGTCCTGTATAGTACTGGTAATGTTTGCAATGTTTGTGTTGAACTGCGACATATTTTCAGAGTTGCGTCTAGATTTCTCTTCCATTAACATGAACAACTGCCTCGTTATTTGTAGATTCTCCTGCTCTATGGGGGTAGCAGGAACCTCCCTCTTTAACCGGTCCTCTCCGTGGTTGTTCAGCTTTGACTTGGATAAAGCAGAACAAATCACATTATTACGCAAACGTTTAAGGCCAGAGCTATGTTATAAATTGTGTACTAACGCACTTATTCAAAACAAGCATCGAACTCTAAACTGTGTGCACATCAAACGGTAAGTAAATCCCTGCGTTGCTTTACAAACGCAGGAGACACATTTCCTATCGCTTCAGTTGGGTTCGGAGAAGGAGCAGTTCCTCCTGACTCTGGAGAGGACAGCAAAGAGTTTCGAGGTCTGTATAACTTTTGGTATACATGACCCCCAACACTGCAGCAGTTCAGTGTTCTGCAATATACCCGCCTCAATGCTTACTTAACTCATAGCTCTTCTCAGTGACCCAATCAGATCACTGAGAACTGCCACTTTATGAAGGAAAAAATGCTACTATTGAATCTATATGAATGTAAATTCGATCTTAGTTTATTAAGCAAAAGAATGATGGCATTTATGTTTTCATTATTAAAGAAATGGGGGAGTATGCATTAAAGTATTGTATATTAACCTAAATAAAAACAGTTCATTTATTGCAGAGTGAAGTATAACCCACTCATGATATTATCCATTATACTAAGGCATTCTGTAGATGGCCTAATGCTGAGAAACATGTATGTGTATATATATATATATATATATATATATATATATATATACAGTATACAGTATATACTGTATGTATGTCTATGGGCGCTGCGAAAGTGTCGGACACAAACATGGCGGCACTAAAGCATGGTGACATCACATGGTACCCATTAATATGTCTGGTGGATGGCATGGATTTTCTTACAGATTTGCTCTAGAATGATGCACAGTGCTTAAACGTCCCATTTCCGAAACAACTCTCATTAATACCTTTTATGCAGTGAAGGATAATAAAAAATAATACCAACATAATTTCATTTATTTATCAAAAACTAAACTTTATTATAAAAAATGATCTGATGATACAATAGCTGCCACATTCAGAGATTGAATTAGCTTAAGTCAGTTGAATGAACCACTGTCATCAGACAACACAGGGATGCCCTGGTGGGAGTTCTGCAGAAACCAACATAGATGGTGATGATTCATTCACAGATGGGAGGTTTAAGCAGCCCTTGGCTTCTTGTCCAACTCAGAGACAATCTTCTTTACCCATTTTAGGTGTGGCTCCACACAGAACTCCTTTCCTTTCTCGGTTTTAAACCTACATGAGATGAACAGACAGAACATGGAAATGTCATTATAACAGACACATAAGGACACAGCTTAATGAAAAAATGCATCAGTACATTAATATGTTTTTAACGGTTTGCAGACTACACCTGATATTTGCCAATGACACAGAGTTACAAGATGAAAGTGTAGACTTTTATGGTCTTCTCAGTGGTTTTGCAGTAACATCTCTGATCAATGTCACAGTAATACTCACACATGAGCTTTCAGGTGGCATTCACTGCTGGTCGTGGAGTAAGAAACCACCTTGTCTGCTGGAATCTTGTGAGAGTAGTGTACTCTACAGCATTTGAGTGTAGTGGCACCATACTGAGCTATAACAGGTCAAGCAACAATTTCATATATTTGCAGACATTTCTGTCACACTCAGCTCCATTTGATGGCCATTGTGTTGCACTGTAATGATGTATAAATTCATTGGTTTCCACTCACCACTAACTGAGATGACCAGCACCAGAGCCAGAAGAGCAGCCAGGGTCCTCATGTTGACAGAAGTGCTGCTGATGCTGAGTGAGCCTGGAGAGAAGAGACGGTCTGTGTGAGGACTGAAGATGATATGACTGCAGTGCATTGGTTGATCTCTTATATGGAAGATTTAAGAATGGCCGGAAAGATGACATATCCAATATTCAGAGAATCTGCCTGCCATATGCCTTCGTTGAAGACAAGGTTGTTCCTCTTTTTCATTGGTTTCCTTTTTTTTTTGTATCTCTCAAGCACGCTTCCACATATGTTTTGTCAGAAGAGCATCTCCAGGAATTCTACAGACAGTGACATAGCTCTTAGGAGAAAAAATCTTTGCATGCATTATTATTTGCTGTAAAGGGAATGTTGCACAAAAGAATACTGGATGATTAGAAAAGTATTTACTCATTTATTGAAAAGATTTCCTGTTCACAGTAAGAATTATGGGACAGTCATCCAAAGTTAACAATGTGTGCAGCAATGTGTCTTGTGAGAACCTCCCTGTAAAGAATATAGACACCTCCGATGATGGTGCTCTATTGCACTGGTGCACATATCATTTCAAAGGTCTGGGGTTATGCTTAGTGCATTAATATTGCATATTGTATTCTTGAACTTGAGAGTTTTTTTGTCTTCGAGCTAATATGAAAATTGGAACAATTCCTGGAGACCTCCTTTCAGCAGAATTGGTTCAGTGTGAAAAGAGAAAATCAAATATGCTTCCTGAGGTCTGGAACCACATTAAACAGAGATATTCATACACACACACAATTCACACACAAAGAAGGAAGTGGAGCAGTATGTAAAAGAAAATCCGGAGAGTTGAATTTGGGATTGCTAAGCCTTGAGGAGCCTATTTCTTTAAGTTAAGAGAAAAATGTGAATGGAAGTTTTTTCCACTTAACATCTCTGTCCCTGTCTATAGAAATCCTGGAGACACTTTTTTGACAAAACACATGTCGAAGCGTGTTTGAGAGTAGGGTTTTTTTTTTTTAGAGGAAATCAATGAAAAAGAGGAACAACCTTGTCTGCAAAGAATGTAAATGTCAGTGAGATTCTCTGAATCAGATATGACATCTTTCCAGCCTTTCTGAACCCTCCCAGTATCTTCAGGGTCAATTTGACCACATTCAATGTTTAATCTCACTAAATAAATGATTGACATTTTTGGCTTCATATTTAACGATTTTTCAGAATTTAATTGGGACAACTGGGTAAACATAAAACTGGCACTGGTGCACATATCACTTCAAAGGTCTGGGGTTATGCTTAGTGCATTAACATTGCATATTGATTTCTGTGAATTCATTAAACCTGAGATTATTTTTTCTTCAAGCAAATATGAATAATCGAAACAATTCCCGGAGACCTCCTTTTCAGCAGAATTGGTTTAGTGTGAACAGAGAAAATCAAATAAGCTTAACAGAGGTGAGGAACCACATAAAACAGGGACATTCATTCGCAGACACAATTCTAAGAAGGAAGTGTATAGCACTATGTGAGAGAAAATCCTGAGAGTTGAATCAGGGCTTGCTAAGTCGGGAGGAGCCCATAGGGAAGATTTCCAGCGGTGACTCACCCCACTTCTGCTTTTTAGGAGATTTAAACCTCCACGCTCCGCTTTTACAGATAGTAATAATGCATTCAATGATAGTCTTTTAAGTTGAAAGAAAAATGTGAATGAAAGTTTTTTCCAAGTAACATCCCTGTCCCTGTCTATAGAATTCCTGGAGACACTCTTCTGACAAAACATATGTGGAAGCGTGCTTGAGAGAAGGTTATTTTGGAAGAAACCAATAAAAAAGAGGAACAACCTTGTCTTCAAAGAATATTAATGTCAGTGAGATTCTCTGAATCGGATATGACATATTTCAGCCATTCTTAAATCTTCCATATAAGAGATCAACCAATGCACTGCAGTCATATCAACTTCAGTCTTCACACAGACCGTCTCTTCTCTCCAGGCTCACTCAGCATCAGCAGCACTTCTGTCAACATGAGGACCCTGGCTGCTCTTCTGGCTCTGGTGCTGGTCATCTCAGTTAGTGGTGAGTGGAAACCACAGAATGTATACATCATAACGGTGTGTAACACAATGACCATCACATGTAGCTGAGTGTAAGATAAATGTCTGCAAATATAATTATTTATCACTTGTATGGTTACAGGTCAGTATGGTGCCACTAACCACATATGCTGTACAAGTCACTACTCTCAAAGGATTCCAGCAGGCAAGGTGGTTTCTTACTCCACGACCAACAGTGAATGCCACCTGAAAGCTCATGTGTGAGTATTACTGTGACATTGATCAGAGATGTTACTGCAAAACCACTGAGAAGACCATAAAAGCCTACACTTTCATCTTGTAACTCTGTGTCATTGGCAAATATCAGGTGTAGTCTGCAAACCGTTAAAAACATATTAATGTACTGATGCATTTTTTCATTAAGCTGTGTCCTTATGTGTCTGTTATAATGACATTTCCATGTTCTGTCTGTTCATCTAATGTAGGTTTAAAACCGAGAAAGGAAAGGAGTTCTGTGTGGAGCCACACCTAAAATGGGTAAAGAAGATTGTCTCTGAGTTGGACAAGAAGCCAAGGGCTGCTTAAACCTCCCATCTGTGAATGAATCATCACCATCTATGTTGGTTTCTGCAGAACTCCCACCAGGGCATCCCTGTGTTGTCTGATGACAGTGGTTCATTCAACTGACTTAAGCTAATTCAATCTCTGAATGTGGCAGCTATTGTATCATAAGATAATATTCATAATAAAATTCATTTTTTTAAATAAATGAAATGATGTATTATTTTATATTATCCTTCACTGCATAATATGCATTTATGAGACTGCATTTAGGAAATGCGACAGTTAAACAGGGTGCATCATTCCAGAGTAAATCTGTAAGAAAATCAATGCCATCCATCAAACCTATCTGAGGAAATGGCCAATGCCCTTTCTTGGGGTGATGAACACATTTCTATATTTGAACATGTATGATAATAAGGCCGAAGGACAACAGTGAGAAGACAGTGAAAAGGCATTGGCCCTAAAAAAAGACTCCAGGCAGGGAATTTTTTTGTAATTCATAAATAATTTCCAGATTATTCAGATCCTTTTGTAAGAAAATGTTTTGTCTTGTATAAGATTTCCCTGAAGTCTTTGAAGAGTGTGAAAGCAAGCATGGCTGAAAAATGTAATGGCGCTTAATTATTCAACTGTGAATAAAGAGAAGTTAGAGAGAGATTATAGAGAGTTTTTGATGTATTCTTCCTCACCTTACTGAGGCCTTGGAGTATTCCTAAATAAAAACATAATTTAAATATTCCATATGTGAAGATGTCAGTTTGTCAGGTTGTCAGTTTGCTATGATGCCATTTTTGAAAGAACGCCTCTTGTGTTCTTGATTCTCATTAGTGCTAAGCAAATATTAAAATTGGAACAATTTCTGGAGACCTGCTTTCAGCAGAATTGGTTCAGCGCGAACAGAGGTCAGGAACCACAGAAAACGGACACATTCATACACAGACACAATTCGAAGAAGGAAATGAAGCAGTCTGTTTGTGAGGGAAACTCCTACAAATGTAACTATATGTTGACTGAAATGTCAAATGTATAAATTCATTGGTTTCCACTCACCACTTACTGAGATGACCAGCACCAGAGCCAGAAGAGCAGACAGGGTCCTGCTGCTGATGCTGAGTGTCTGGAGGGAAGAGACGGCCTGTGTGAAGATCGAATATGATAATATCCATGCATTGGTTAATTTTTTATATGGAGGAATTAAGAATGGCCAGGAAGATGTCTTATCCGATATTGCCTGCCGTTTGCCTTTTTTTCATTGATGTTTCTCTCACACTCAGCTATGATGGCCATTGTATTGCACTGTTCTGATGTATCAATTCAGTGGTTTCCACTCACCACTAACTGAGCTGAGCGAGTGAGAACAGCAGCAGAAGATGGTCTGACTGGAGTAAACTGAGCGCCTTGCTTAACTAGAGGATTCAGAAACTGACAACTATCTTCTTGGAGAGCATGTGTGTGTGTGTGTGTCTATGTGTGTGTGTGTGTGTGTGTGCGTGTGTGTGTGCCTGTGTGTGTGTGTGTGTGTGTGTGTGTGTGTGTGTGTGTGTGTGTGTGTGTGTGTATGTGTGTGTGTGTGTGTGTGTGTGTGTGTGTGTGTGTGTGTGTGTGTGTGTGTGTGTGTGTGTGTGTGTGTGTGTGTGTGTGTGTGAACGTGTATGGGTGCTTTCCTTTTTTCTGCGGTTCCAGTAAATAGGCAGCTGCAGCAGGTGGAGGTTGAGCTGGTGTTGAGAAGGACAAGGCCAAACAAAGCACCAGGGCCAGACCAGATCTGTGGCCGCCTCCTGAAGGCCTGCAGCAACCAGCTTGCTGGTGTCTACTGCCACCTCTTTAACCGCTCATTGGCTGAACACTCTATCCCCTCAGTCTGGAAATCTTCCATCATATGCCCTGTGCCTAAAAAGAGTAAACTCACCTGCGACAATGACTACCGACCTGTGGCCCTAACATCCCTGGTCATGAAAGGCTTTGAGAGGTTAATGATCACACAGCTACAGGCGGAGGTCAGTAAGCACGTTGACCCGCTTCAGTTTGCGTACAAACGTCACAGAGGGGTAGATGACGCCACACTGACGCTACTGCATGGAGCCTATGCCCACCTTGACAAGCCCAAGTCATTTGTACGCCTGGTGTTCATAGACTTCTCGAGTGCCTTTAACACTGTGCAACCCCATCTAATGGGACAACATCTTCTCCAGATGGAGGTCAATCCCCACCTCATACTCTGGGTGCTCTCATTCCTGACAGACAGACACCAGAGAGTGAGAGTTAATGGCCACCTCAGCTCATCCAGAAGGATCTCTACAGGTGCTCCACAGGGCTCTGTCATCTCACCAGTTCTTTACACTCTCTACAACAACGACTGCAGAAGCACAAACCCAGACATTACATACATAAAGTACTCTGACGACACTGTCATCATGGACTCCACCAACTCATCCGATCAGTTACAGTCTGAGCTGGCCACTTTTTCAGACTGGTGTGGCCGGAACTGCCTTGATCTCAATATCACCAAAACAAAAGAACTAATAATAGACTTCAGAAAGTCCCCCTCCACCTTTCCCACTCTGACTGTCAATAACCAGCCGATAGAAAGGGTTGACACATACAAATATCTTGGAACAATAATTGACCACAAACTCAACTTCAAAACAAATACCGATACCATCTACTCCAAGTGTCAGCAGCGTCTCTTTTTCCTTCGCAAACTCCGCAAACTCCAGGTCCACCAATCCGTTCTGACTGCATTCTACAGATGTTTCATTGAATCCATAATCACCTTCAACATCACTTCCTGGTTTGGAGCGCTGTCCAACATCCATAGGAACCCACTAAACAGAATCATCAAACTGAGCAGCAAAATAATTGGACAACAGCAGGAATCACTCATCAGCATATGCAACAAAAGGACTAAGCAAAAAGCAAAACAAATCACCTTGGACATCACACACACTCTACACACTCAGTATTGCCTCCTACTCTCAGGCCACAGATACAGAGCACCTACACTAAGGACAAATAGAGCCCTGTCAAGCTTTGTCCCAGCATCTATTAGACTGTTAAATGGCTGAACCCCCTGCTTGAACGGTGTTCTCTCTCTTTTAAACACCTGGACTCTCTTTTAATCATTATTTATTGTCCCTCCACTGTGGAGGTATTAACTTATTTATTCACCAGGCTCAGCAAGGTTTATTATTATAATCTGCCATTATTATCTGCCTTATGTCTAGTGTGGGCTGATGGTGTGCGTGTGTGTGAGTGTGTGTGTGTGTGTGTGTGTGTGTGTGTGTGTGTGTGCTTGTGTGTATCTGTGTGTTCGTGTGTGTTTGTTTTATGTATTGTCGGGTATGGACACACCCTGCTGCTCCTCCACATCCGAAGTTCCTAACGGAAAAATAAAGTACTTTGAATTGAATTGAATTGAATTGAATTGAATTGAATTGAATTGAATTTGAATTGAATTGAATTCCCCTCAGCATTTTTCTCTGAATGCACCAAGCCAATGCTACTGGAGGAGGAAGAATCTCTAGGAAAGACACCAGTGACTGTAGACCACTTCCAGTTGGCAGAATACTGAATTACCTCATTCTTATTAAAAACAAATACAAATGACACTCCAGTGAATAAGCACACAACTTTGTAAGCAAGGTCAATTTTTATTTTAACCCTAATCTGTGAGCTCCACTTTCAGTTATTAAGTGTGTGACGTCACTGCATTTCTGAGGGGAACCAGATATCAACTGTTTACCATACTGATAAACTATTCTAGGACACAAACGGAATTCTTCCTCTTTTCACAGTTCCATTTATTTCTGAAACACAGAAACGTTCCCAGTTACATTGTATCTCCTGTTCCACGAAGACTTGAAACGCAAACTTTACCAAACATGTTTAAATTTCCACGAGTGGTCCCCAAACCAACTCCTAAGAGTTCCCCAGAGATAAATGCACGTATACCTTAAGAGGCTGAAACTATGTTTCTGGAATCACTGATTGCTCTACATATAAGTTTGAGCATGAGATGAATATATTAAGCATGAGTGCGGTGTTCAGAATGATATGAGGACAGTTATTAGACAGAAGTTCAGCAAGAAATACAATGCAGGTAAAAAAAAAAAAGGTTTCTGAATAAGGATGGCAAAAGGTAACTGATTTTTTTTATTAGTAAGGAATTGAAAGTAACTTCAGTTAAACTCAAATGAGCCCACAATGTCATACAACACAACACAGTCAATGTACACTTCTGCTTCATCTGCTAAGAGTGGACCAGACCAATTTTACACAAGTATTTCTTGGCGACGGGATGAGACAGACAGAGTACACATACAGATACAAAATACTGCTACACTTATTTCATGTCACTTACAACAGTAGAATAGCAATATTCAGTTCCATCATTACAAATGAGAGAGATAACAAGGTCTGGGAAATGTGTCCATGTCTGTTAATGTTTTCTCTGTCCATTTTATCTACCAAATAGTAAACATAACTTATAGCTTGGGTAGCCATTGATTTCACCTTCTGAAAGAATATCCCATTTCAATATTGTACATATTGAATGACTGTGATTCAATGTGTATTTAATTGTTCAATGAGGGAAGCAGCCCAACACTCCTGTATGTAAGAACAGCATTTAGTCAGTCAGGAAATCTCTCCCTTGTGTGTGTGCTTAGGTGTGACTGTGCATGCATGTGTGTTGTGTATGTGTGTCTGGTGCGTGTGTGAATATGTGTGTGTGTGTGTGTGTGTGTGTGTGTGTGTGTGTGTGTGTGTGTGTGTGTGTGTGTGTGTGTGTGTGTGTGTGTGTGTGTGTGTGTGTGTGTGTGCAGTCATGTTTGTGTTGTATGTGTGTGTGTGTGTTTGTGTGTGTGTGTGTGTGTGTGTGTGTGTGTGTGTGTGTGTGTGTGTGTGTGTGTGTGTGTCTCAAACCTTCCAGGTGAGCAATCCTTCAGAGTTTTTCTTCCATGTAGATCCAGGGCCTAAACTAAATTCCTTCTGACTGAAGTATGATTTCTGCTCATTTGGCTCTGGTTTCACTTCAGGACATTTCCTCTAAGTAGCTGTGATGAATCTCTGCAATATATCTAGGCCTAATGTAACGTATTGATACACTACATCCTCAGCATATCTTGCTGGCTACTTGGTTCTCTAAGAGGGCCAAGCCATTTACAATCATGCACACCCAGTCCTTCAACTGACACTTCCTAATGCAAGGCCTAATAATTAGACTGGGGGAAATTAATGAAGGTTATTTCCACTTAACGTGTGTCACTGTATGTAGAATACCTGGAGACACTCTTCTGACAAAGGAAGCGTGCTTGGGCGAAGATTTTTAAAATAGAGGAAACCAATAAAAAAGAGGAACAAAGACGTCATAGGTCAGGCAGATTCTCTGAATATCGCATATGACATCTTTCCAGCCATTCTTGAATCTTCCATATAAGAGGTCAACCAACGCACTGCAGTCATATCATCTTCAGTCTTCACACAGACCGTCTCTTCTCTCCAGGCTCACTCAGCATCATCAGCACTTCTGTCAACATGAGGACCCTGGCTGCTCTTCTGGCTCTGGTGCTGGTCGTCTCAGTTAATGGTGAGTGGAAACCACTGAATTCATACTTCAGAACAGTGTAACACAATAACCATTAAATGTAGCTGAGTGTGAAATAAATGTCTGCACATATGATACATTATCATTTGTACTGTTACAGGTCAGTATGGTGTCACTAACCACATATGCTGTGCAAGACACTACTCTAAGAAGATTCCCGCAGGCAAGGTGGTTTCTTACATCACGACCAGCAGTGGATGCCACCTGAAAGCTCATGTGTGAGTATTAATGCGACATTGATCAGAGATGTTACTGCAAAACCACTGAGAGGACCATAAAAGCCTACACTTTCATCTTGTAACTCTGTGTTCTATTGGTAAATATCAGGTGTAGTCTGCAAAACATTAAAAACATATTAATGCATTGATGCATTATTTCACCAAACCGTGTCCTTATGTGTCCGTTTTAATAACATTTCCATTTTCTGCCTGTTCATCTCATGTAGGTTTAAAACAGTGGCAAAAAAGCAGTTCTGTGTAAACCCAGACCTGGCCTGGGTAAAGAATATTGTCACCAAGTTGGACAAGAAGCCAAGGGCTGCTTAAACCTCCGATCTGTGAATGAATCATCACCATCTATGTTGGTTTCTGAAGAACTCCCACCTGGACATTCCTGTGTTGTCTGATGACAGTGATTAATTCAACTGACTTAAGCTAATTCAATTTCTGAATGTGACAGTTATTGTATCATGAGTTAATATTTATAATAAAATGTAATTTTTGTTAAATAAATGAAATTATTCGGGTGTGATTACTTCATGTTAGCCTTAACTACATAAAATGCTTTTCTGAGAGTGCATTTAGGAAATGGGACGGTTAAACACTATGCATCATTCTAGAGAATGTCTGAAAGAAAATAAGTCAGTTCAATAAGTCAGCGTTCTCACTTTGAATGCACCATCACCATCCAGTCATAGTCTTTGCAGAGCCCCCACCACCTGGGCTTGCTGTGGTTTTTGGATGACAGTGACTTAAACAACCCAAATTACCTATTTCAATACATGACTATGCTATCGTTCTCACTAAATATTATTTTAAAAAATTGAATCATTATATGTACTTATATTGGATGTTTCATCATGAATGTAGATTTTTGATTAAGTGGGAAAAAAAATATATATATATATATTTATTTTCAAATAAATAAAATATTCATGGGTAGTATCATCTAGCTCTGTTTTACTATACAGTGCCATTGCAATTATTTTGTACTTTGTCCATAGTGCTGTGAAATAAAAGTCACAGTTTAATGTATTTTTATGATATTTTATTATAACTGTTGTTTGATTTGTAAGTTAAACAGGGAATTTAGACAGTTAAAAGGTCTCTATTTACAGTGTAACTTTACATAAAAAGGAACTCACATGACAACATTCACCTTGCACTAAAAGCTACAGGGGGGGAGTATTAAGCCTCTCTCTGTGGATGATGAGCACACACTATGCAAGCATATAAAAATGAACTCAGACAGGAGAAGAGGAGATGAGATCAGTATAAAGGAAACCAATACTGACCCTGTTATGTATGTTTTAAATGATTAATAATAATTTAGGATATCATCTTAACATCATTATCACCCCTCCATGTCAGTAGCCAAAAAGATAGGAAAACTCTCTTCTCATTTAGCGTGTGGACCACACTAAATGCAAAGAGAGTTTTCCTATCTTTTTGTACATACTGGCCTGATAGTGATGAGACAGACATATTTCGAGACAACAAACCTTATTCCCTGGTAACAGTTCTCACAGCGCAATGGGTAAACAACTATATACATAGAAAAAACAACATAACAGATGTTAGCGCCACCTGGTGTTCTGGAAATAAATATTATACAATTAGGTAAAATACATGGGGAATTATGCAATGATTTCAAAAATTTGTTTTGTTAAAAACATGATGTTGCCAATATGAATACACAAGTATGAATACTAATCAAGCAAATACATCACATGTATGTATATGTCAATTATATGGACTCTTGTCAGAAAAGGCGAATTGTTCAAACATCCAAATAGAAATCCCCTGTCTGAACAGTTTTGCTTACACTGCAGCAGACAGTAAATCACCTGAACTGCTCTTACCTTGTAAAGTTATACCATGAAATAGCTAATGGCGGTTTTGTCACATTCCCTTTCAGTAACAAGAAAATAAGTTTTGGTTTAGACGAGCAAAAGAAAAGTAATATGCAAGTGGTTTTCACGGAAATGTGTTCCTATTTGCATGCCCCTTCTTGTCAAAGAGCTTAGATAAGCATGAAAGCTACAGAAAAAGGAAATGCAGCTTCTTAGAAAGTTGTGACACAAAGTGAAGGGGCTTTCTTTAGTGTGGATAAAGCTCTGTGGTAAGTCAAGACTGATCCAGTATGTAACAGGGATATAGCCCTGTGCATTTATTATTTCTAATGCAGATTTGGACATATGTTTGTTTGATTGAGCTCTTTACTGCTAAAACTGAAAATACATAGAAATCCGACAGCTGCAACTGTAAGTAACTGAACTGAACTGCAGGAAACATTAATGTCTTGTATTTATTTATTTGAAATGTCTTGGGTTGAAAAGTGGAAGCTGAACAATACTTTTCTATTCAAGTTTAGCAATTTTAATGCAGTGACCAGTTGTTATTATTTAAAAATCATACAACCTTAATCCTCAATGGGGGATTTCCCTTGACCAAAGCATTGTCATTGTCATTGTGTTTTGCTTTTCTGTGAACCAAATGATCTCCCCAAATGTGGAAGAAAATGCTCTGTTTTTGAAAATGTTAGGTGTTGATACAGACACAGAAAGCAGATGTATATCAAACTTGGTGAAGACAGTTTCGTCTTGTCATCACCTTACAGCATGTAGAATACTTTGTATTGACCTGAAGTGGTACGTCTAAGAATATTCTGACTGCTTTGTCTCAAACCATTGGTAGCCTACTTAACCTAGAGCCAACTCTGTTTGCAAAGGGGAATGGGGTCCTTTAAACTACAATCTGCAATGAGCCGTCCTACTAACCCTAACCCTAACCCTTAGATTGTAAAATTGACATATACCTCCTCCTGCACTCTGATGTCTGCTGCTGATCTTTAAAAAAATACTTTCTGTGTATGTGTGTGTGTGTGTGTGTGTGTGTGTGTGTGTGTGTGTGTGTGTGTGTGTGTGTGTGTGTGTGTGTGTGTGTGTGTGTGTGTGTGTGTGTGAGTGTGAGTGTGAGTGTGCGAGTGTGAGTGTGAGTGTGTGAGTGTTCAGACCTATAAGAAAGACAGAGGACAAATTACTTTGTGACATATCAGATAAAGACACCACTTGTTTCATCTAAGTGACCCATCAGTATAAATCTGCCACCATCTGTCTCCTTGCTTTGATTCTGCCAACCAGGCTAAAATCACTGTCCCCTACCCCCATTACAAAAGCTTATCCACACAATTTGTTTTTAGGGGGAACACATCATTCAGCTATACCATTCAGATTCCAGTACTGCTCCAAATTAATCAGTATTGTGTCAGGGTCATGGACTGATGTAGTGATCTAGGCTACTATTGTATGTTAACAAGTTCTCCAACTAGGTGCACGGTGAATTTTCTAATTTCAGGTTAGCTTTCAAGACCAGCGTGATTGATTTAAAGTTGGAGTCATTTGTATCACCAACAGGAGGCAGTGACGCGCAGTGCGATTGGTTGGTAAATGTCTGCCGCTGAACTGGTTATTGGGGGAAAACACGAGGTCTAGGGAGATAAATAAGATGATAAAACTGTATTATTAAAATTATTATTGCGGATCATAATTTTAACCAACGGGATTATTGTATTTCTCTGAATGACTACGAGAACCAAAATGCTTTTCGCGGTTGACGTCACTATCAAAGGCCGGAGTCCGTGGTTTATCACCAATCGGTGTTCAGCTTCATAGGAGGGGACAGGGACAATCGCCTTTCAAGATTGCTGCGCTGGAAGAATTTTTTGTCTCTCGCTGCCGCTCGCTTTGCTTCTCGTACCCATCGTGTACAGATCCTGCCTTTCTGATTCATTCATTTTAGCTCCCTCGGAGGCTCGGAAGTACTATAAAAACGTTTCATTAAGAACAGGGCGAGATTTTATTGTGTATTGCCAGTGCTTCGCTCGCTTCTTCTGCTGCTTTTTATGCCTGATTTATTCGACTTCAGGGTGGGTGGTGTCACGGTACAATGATCGAGAGACCCGATTCTGCTGTATCCAGCGTTGCAGTGAGTACATTTTTGATAATAATTATCATAATACTGATGTTGGTTGTGAAATGCACAATGTACCCTTATTCATCGTGTACGTTTATGTTGTTTTACTACCATGGTTAAAACAACGTTGACGTCTTACCCGGGGAATTAACCAGTGAATGCTGGTAACGGTATCATCGTTATTGTTTGGAATCTGGCCCTTGATGTCATGTTCAGGAAGCTGGTTTATTTTTTTTTAAAGGTAATAAGCCGAGTAGCCAATGCCAAATGATATAGATTCACTCGACCAAAAATAATTGTGTATACACGCTTTTTTGTATTTTCCCTTTTCTGTCGTGGCTGGGCCCATCAGTATTCGTTACAGATCTCCATGGCCTAATTGTAGGATCATGTATGATAGCGGTAACATCCCTATTGCACTTACAGATGTTTTCATGAACATTACTGCTGGTAGTTCGTTGAACTAGATCTAACTTTAGCTATAGCCCAGTTATTAGATAAGACGATTGCTGATGTGAATGACAGCTGTGAAGCAAGCCATAATACCCCGACTAGAGATGAACCATATATCTGATAATAACACTGCTAATGCGTTTATAGCCTGCGAATTTGACCTTAAATTTATTCTCATGGTTTTGTGTTTTTCATGTCACACATCAGTTTCACTTTTTATGGATCCTCGTCGGATGGCTGATATTATGGCTTTTGAAATAAGTAATGTAATGTGAGCAGAAAGTGATCCACGGGGGGGAAACTATGTACAAAACTCTATATAATATTTTAAAAAAAATCTATATTGGCTATCTGAATTGTTTTCAGTTCACAGCAGCACATGAAAAACTTATAGGAGCAGCTACTGATTTATCTATTAAAATAGGATGCTAAACATATTACACAGTAACTTATTTGTTCTCATTGTAGCTTATTGCAGTACAATGTAACAAAGTGTAAACTTGATAACAAAGAGATATAGCTTTTCCTTGTTGTAGATGCCTTAGTTTCCCCCTAAAGGAAGCTTGCTCCTTGCTCTCAGCTTTACAGCTCATCCCTCCACCCACAGCATTGTACCATGTGTTACATCCCCCATCCCCTCTCTCTCTCTCTCTCTCTCTCTCTCTCTCTCTCTCTCTCCCTCCATTTTTACATTTTCTATACCACCCTATATCGCTCACTGCCTTGTCGCTCCAACACATCGATTAATAATTGGACCTAATTGCATCCACCCGTTGTGACGTAGTGGGCCTTAGGCACTGGAAACTGTGGCATTATGTCAGAGTAAAATTACGTAAGTAACCGTATTGGTGGTCGAATGTGCGGAAAATGCCACAGGCATTGATCATGTATCAGGTTTGCTCTGTCAATAATGTAAAATGTACATGAATGTGTGCGCTCCGCATTACCGTGGTCGTCTACATCCCCTAAAAGTGTTTTAATACACATTGTGCTCCATTATGATTGACCAAACAGCCGCCAATCAATCTGAAAGCAATGGTGATACTAAGGATGGCAGTTGTGGTTATGATCTGAAATATTGGTTCCTGTCATTGTTATGTAATTGTAGCCCAGTTAGCTGGGGAGCCAGACAGACAGCTTTGATGTAGAGTAGGAGTCTATGCTTTTCCCTGAAGAGATCAGTGTTGATTTCGGCCAACACACTCTCCGTCAGCTTTTGAGAGCACCTGTCTAAAAGAGATTTTCTGATTACTTTCACTTCTGTATTTTTTTTTTTTTTTACATTTAGTTCATGTTGCAGACACTTCCATATTTTCATCCGTGTGTGTGTGCTCCCAGGGGATGAAACCCATGACCTTGTTTGCACCTCGCTCTGCTAGTTGAGCCACAGGAACATTTGAGAATGCTCTTAAATCATAGGTGTTCTAGGTGCCAGTGCTTATGGTGTCTCAGGTGTTCGTACAGGCCTATTGTTTATTGCCGAAGTGTGAAGTTATGTAAAAGTTCACAGTGTTGGCTCCAGGCCATATCGTATTGAAAGCAGCCCATGCAGCCCATACCAAAAAGCATCTGGTGTCTCAATGAAATTGTTAGAAATACTGAATATCATGCAGTGTGTTTTTCTCAGTGCAGTGAACAAGCGACTTGAGTGTGTTGGCAGATATAGCAGCATATTTGTGAATTTAATGTCAGAATGGTTTTCATATCTTTATGGTTTACTTGGGACAAAATACTACCAGTGAATATGTTTTTCCTGTGTTGTAAGCAAAGTGAAGCTTAACATGAATTAAGTGCATTAGTACTGAACGGAATGCATACATACTTAGATATTTAGCTTGCTGCAGAAACCCAAATATGATTGATTGCATTGCATACATTCTTATTCCTTTCTAGACCCTATAGCCTTATGCGGCCTTGCCTCAGTGTCCTAGTTGGTCTTTGAATTGTTTGGTTAAAAGTTTTGAAAAATTTAAGAGCAGTGCCATGCCTGGCTTTAATGATTAGTATTTCCATTAAAACCCCCACCTACACTTGAATTATATTGGTTCACGCGGGGTCACCCCAACCCCCCCACCCCTCTCAGAGTTTTCCATCGGGCCACGCTTGAAAGAGCTGCCCAGCTAATGGGAGGTGATCAATTGTGTTTGCTTTGCCTAGCGTGCGCTACAGGGCTCGCAGAGGGACAGGGAGAGAGTGCCTCAGTAGAGAGAGAGAGTGTGTGTGTGTGTTTGTTAGCAGCATAGCTATAGACAGCCTGTGTGAGAAGATGAGATTAAGCGAGCCAGATGGAGATGGAGAGGGAGAAATGGAGAGGTACGAGGCGAGGGAGATTGACCGTGAAGCCCAACTCGGCACGGCCCTGGCAGTCATCTGGTGTGAGCTGCACTGTCTCCATGACGACATCTCCTACATGAAGGATATTATGCGGAATGTAATTATGATGATGGTGGTGGTGGTGATGATGCAGAGAAGATGTGTTGGTTTGCTACACCCACAGTCTCTCTGTTTTCTCCCTCTTCCTCCCCACCCCTCTTTAGCCTCTTTACACCTTAATTACCCAGCCTTCCCCTCCACCTACACTCCTTAAAAGTAGTTTATTTACTAGAAAAGTGCAGAGGGTGTACCTCAGACTCATGCTTCTGTCTCCTGATGTGTATTTGTGTGTTGTGTGTTGTGTATGTGCCCTTGCTTGTGTGTGTTTCTTTTTTTACCTCATCATCAGTTGTATTATCTAGGACATGCACGTAACTTTTTAAATAAGATCAGTGCTACATGGTTCTTGTGAGTCAGAAAGCTGTTTGACTATTGTGTGTGAGAGGGATGTCTTGGTGTTAAGAGAATGCCAGAATGCTGGGATGCGGTTGCTCCCAGAGGTTTGGAATGTTGAGTAAGGGTGTGCTCTCTTCCAGCAGAGGAATCTGGAGGGATATGTCGGTTTTGCCAACCTCCCCAACCAGGTGTACAGGAAGTCCGTCAAGAGGGGCTTTGAGTTCACACTCATGGTCGTCGGTAAGTCCAGCTACTTCTTTTTTCCTCCTTCCCTCCCTCTGGCTCTTGTTACTTTCCATGCTCTCTGTTTTAACCCTACGTATGTGAAAATGCCTGTTATCTCCTGGTTGTGTATTCTGATAATCTGTCCCTTTTGAAGTAGTTGTGATTATTACATCAGATTTTAAATATTTTCTAAATTATTTTTCTGAATTTGTCATCGATTCAGGTAGACAATTCAGGACAGTGTTATAGCATTAGTTGCATGTAAAGATGGGTTACGTTTCTTTGTTGTTGTCATGCTGAGACAGCATTTTCACATGGTGTCATCTGTTCATTAAAGTAACAATAAGTAAAGATATTAAGTCCTGCAACAAGCACAAATCACATGAGAAGACACTAGTGCACAGTACATTGCAATGCATTACAGTGGAAATTACATCACCATTACTCTGCTGTGGTAAAAGCTTTTGACATCTGTGGATCTAAAATTAAGTCCCCTCTGTTATTCAAATGTGTGTACACATACACACACACACACACACACACACACACAAACACACTCAGGGAGTGTAAAGAGCATGTTTTTTGACCATGGGTATAAATATCTCTCTGGATTTTGGTTTCCCGTCCTGTGGCTCAATGACACTCCATGGGTTGCTTCAGTGCCAACATTTATGGAGGACCAGCTGATCCGATGCCAATATGGATGAGGATTTTAGGGCATCTGCTTTCAGCATCTCAGCCCACACACACACACACATACACACACATACTCACACTCACGTAACTATTGTTTCTGCTTTCTCAAAGCTTTTCCTATTTTTCATCAAAGCCAAAAACATCTAAGAAACTGTTGAGCTAATGAACTAGCATAGCATTAGCATGCTTTGCTTGACCTGAGTTGGTGCAGGAATCAACCGGCTACATTTCGGAGGAGCTGTGCGCCCTTGAAGCGATGTTTTGATGATAAAATTTAAATCAAAGAAGGACCGATGATGCACTGACAGTGCCAGGATGGTCGACTCGCAAACACATACGCACGTGAAAATGGATCCTTTGAGACAGTGGGGTTTTGTCAGCACAGAGACTTGCCTGTTTTGCAGTTCACACACACATACACACATAAACTCCGTGGTCCCATTGAAAGGGAGCTGGAGCTGCATTGAGAGCATGTTTAATGGGGGCCAGCTGGACGAGTGTTTGGACAGGCCAATGATCCTCACGGGTCCTGTGTGTGTGTGTGTGTGTGTGTGTGTGTGTGTGTGTGTGTGTGTGTGTGTGTGTGTGTGTGTGTGTGTGTGTGTGTGTGTGTGTGTGTGTGTGTGTGTGTGTGTGTGTGTGTGTGTGTGTGTGTGTGTGTTGGAGGGGGGATTCAGGGAGGGGACCGATCCCGGTTGTTTCCTCCTCTGTCACTCAGTCAAACGGCCACGCTGGGCTTCTGGCTGGAGACTGCTCTCTCCACTGAATGCTCAGAGGAAAAGACCTGCTTCCTGCTCTTTTTCTCTCTCTCTTTCTTTCAACAGCATTTCCCTTTTCTGTTCTCCATCTCTTTTTCCTCTCTTTTTCTCTCAAATGTCTTTCTGTCTCTCTCTCAAATGTCTTTCTCTCTCTCTCTCTCTCTCTCTCACTATTTTTCTCTCATTTCCTTGCTGGTTCTTTTTGGCCAGCTGACAAAATGTGTGCATGTCTCTGAAGTACTGGACAGCAGGGAGAGATTTGAGATTTTTGAGTGTGGGTGTTCAGCTGTGAATGGCTATAAATGCAGTACTTGAGAAGAGTCTGAAGAACTGGTACTGCTGCAGGCATGATGTTCAGTGCTCACTGTTATTTCTGCAACCATGTGTGAAGTTCAGTCAAATTGTTGTATTCTACTGAAATGTAATTTGTGGAGATTAAGTTGTGAGATTCCAATGCATTTAGATGCAGAGAAATCCCTTTAAGTAATATCAATTGGTTGTGTTCCAGTTGCAAATGCATAAGAAAACAAAGGCCAGTTACAGCATCATCGACATAATATGGCACTCTGTGTGTGTTTGTGTGTGTGAGTGAGTGAGTACTCCCTGTGTGTGTGTGTGTGTGTGTGTGTGTGTGTGTGTGTGTGTGTGTGTGTGTGTGTGAGGGAGTGAGTGAGTATTCTCTCTTGTGCTTGTGTGTGTGTGTGTGTGTGTGAGTGAGTATTCTCTCTTGTGTTTGTGTGTCTGAGTGATAAGACACTCTAACAGGCTTAACCGCCCTGACCGACTTGCCTGCTGACCTGGGTCAGCTTTTGGAAGGGCTCTCTGGTGAAGGATTAGCCTTTTACACACTGCTGTCCCCTCCGACACAGAACCTCTCTGAGCTCTAGCACTCATCCCCACAAACTGCCACACTAGACCCAACAGGCCTCATCAAAATATCATTGAGCCCTTCTCTCTTTGACTAACTCAACCACTACCGCCTTTAAATGTGTGTAGAGTTCATCATTGGAGTCTTTTTACAGACTCTATTCAAGGAACAAATGCATCTAAAAACAGAGGCTAAAGCTAGGGTAACGAATATAATTGGCCAATGTTGACACAGGCAGTTGTTTAAGATCAGTGGGTAAAAGTGATCAAAAGGTAACATGAAATAAGAGAAGCCAATAGCAAATCCCAGGCACTATATTTATTGGTTCATTAGATGGGCTACAGCTAAAGCAGTCAGTAGCTAAAGCTTAACCAGTCAACACCTGTCAACCGACAGCTAATTCAGTCAGTTGCTAATCACTGAAGCTAGTGCAGTCTGTGAATAAAAAAGTATTAGAGTGATTAAACGCTAGTAGTCAGCACATTCAAATTGATTTTGTCAGTATGCACCACATCTACATCTATATTCACAGACACACACACACACACACGCACACTCACACACACACACACACACACACACACACACACGTTTTTTCCATGAAACAGCAGTGGACCCTCTGAGCCACCTTGTTATTATGTTTTGTGGTTTGCTTTTCTGGTTTGTCCATTGCCTTAGGCTCCTTGCTTTGACTGAAGGCCTTAATAGATTCACAGAACTGGGTGGACATTTTCTGCTCTGCCTGAGACGGGAAATGGAATGTAACCTAAGGTTTATGGTTTGGGACGAGTATGGCGAGAAGGTTTCAGAAGGGAATCCTACAAATTCACACAACAATTAAATTCAGCAACACACCAGCGTCACAGAGTGAAGTGGGGATGGGTTGCCATGCCAACAGCACGTGGGAGCGAGTGTGGGTCTTGAACTTGAAGCACAAGTACACAGACAGACCACAATCAGAGGAAGACAATAGCTTGTGTACATGAGAAGACATGAATCTGCCCCTATTCATCCCTAAGGTTGTTGCTGGTTGGCATAACTTGTTTAGGCTGTTCAATTATATTTCTAGGAGAGACCCTGGAAAGATATACATATTTTTAAAGATTTTTTTTTGCAGGTGGGTTCTGCGGTGGGGAAACACTGCTTTCATTTCCTCTGCTCATTACCTCCTTTAGCAGCTATGACTGTAAGCGCTAGGCTAGCATCACCACAGCTGTAGCTAATGGCTCAGTGACGGAATGTTTTCTCTCTGAGAGCCTTGTGCTCGTCTGCAGCTGTGTGGACTGAGAGACAGCCATTAGCTGAGGCTGTGGAAGGACCCGTCTCTCATCTTAGAGTGGAGTTACTCGCCCAACCCCCTTGAGCTTATCATAGAAGAAAAGCATCTCGACCCTATTGTTTCTGTTTTTAGTTTTATGTGTGTCAGTGCGTGCGTGTGTGATGGAGTGATGTGATCCATCATAATGCTGCAGGGCGATGACTGAGCGAAAGTGTGTGTGTGTGTGTGAGAATGACTGAGCTAAATTGGGTGTGTGTTTGTTAGTGTGTGTGTGTGTGTGTGTGTGTGGGGGGGGGGGGGGGGGTTGTGTGTGTGTGTGTGTGTGTGTGTGTGTGTGTGTGTGTTTTCATGCATACACACGCGCGCATTCTTGTGCACATGTGCCGTATGACCTCACACGTGCTGATTCTGTCAGATTGAGTTCAGACTCATGTGATCTGCTCTGTTTCTTCACTAGAGCAGAGAGCACTCGTGTCTCTCTCTTCCTCCTCTGCCTCTCCGGATAAAAACCTCACACACAGGACAGGAGAGGGGATGAACACTAGCAAAGATGGGTGGAAGAATTAAAAAACACGTAATCAGAAGAGAAGCTAACAGCCTGTGAATATGTAGATTTTATAGGCAGAGTTTATAATTATGTGAAGGTGGGCTTTCATTCAGTGGTGTGCGTGTGTTTGTGCGTGCGTGTGCGCGTGCGTGTGTGTGTGTGTGTGTGTGTGTGTGTGTGCGTGTGCGTGTGCGTGGTGCTGACCTCAGTGGGTTGCTGATCTCTATCGCGGCTAACACAGATATGACCTGTAACCCCTTGGCCAGCCATCACATCACCGGAACAATGGGGCTTATCATAACCACAGCCTCAGTCTTTGTCTCTCCCTCTCTCTCTGTCGGTTCAAACTCCTTCTTTCTATCTCTCTCTCTCTTTCTCTCTCTTTCTCTTTCTCTTTCTCTTTCTCACTCTCTCTCTTTATCTTTCTCTTTCGACTGCTTTCTTTTTCATACGTCCCTCTCTGTGTCTCTGTCTCCCTCACACACTGACCAAATCTTCTACTTACCTAACAACTAACTAACTTCTTCAGGATATTGTCGTCACGGAGACCGGAACATGCACGTAATCTTCATGTAATGTCCCCTTTTCATCCTACTCAGTCACTTACCCTGGGGGGAGGGTGACAGAAAAATATTTTGTGTGTGTGTGTGTGTGTAGGTGAGAGGTGTCAATCAGGATGTCTGGTCCCAGCTGTTGCCCCACGGCTCCTTTTTGCCCATTAGCCTGTTGACAGGAAGAGGGCGAAGGTGGGGGGAGATAAAAGGCAAGAATGCCAAGAATCTGGGGAGAAAAGTGTTCCCCTGTGCCTGTCTTTGCCCCCACGTTCCTCCGCACATCTGCCTGTCTGTCGGTCACAGTCCTGGCCAGCGGCCCCTAACCTGTCTGCACCACCTTCAGAGGCTGTCCTCGCTCATCTGTCTACAGGGCTGTCATGTTTTTTCCCCCACTGAATTTCAAAGGAAAAGGGAGAGAAGAAGCAGAGACAGACAGGGGCAGGGAAGAAAGAGAGAGAGAGGGAGAGAGAGAGACAGACAGACAGACAGAGAGCGAGTGAGACAGGGACAGAGAGAGAGAGACATGGAAAGGGAGACAGAGAGAACCAGACAGAGAGAGACAGAGAGAGACATAGAGAGAGAGAGAGAGAGAAAGACATAGAGAGAGAGAGAGACATAGAATCATAGAAACATAGAAAGTTGAGTGAGTAATGGGCTTGAACAAACACTTTGGGACGGCCAAGGAATGACCAGCATAACTGGGACAAACTTGGGCCAGGGATGAAAAAAGAGCAGTAAAAAGAGAGAGCCAGGGAGCCTGAATGCTCACTCACCCATACTTAGAAGTCAGTCAGTGCGCTGTGAACCAGTTCTGCGTGTCTATTTGCGGAGAGACAATCAGGAGAACCGATATTTAATTAAAACGGACTGCAAAGCCAATTGGGTCGAGTTCGCCCTTAGGCCGTGTGCAGCAGAAAAAGAGGGGTTAGGTCACAGACGGAGAGGGGTCAGCTGAAACTCAAAACCCATCTCCAACCCAGCACCAACACACCCACACACTAAACCACACACACACACACTGGTAAACACACGCACACACACACACACACACACTGATAAACACACACTTGCGCACACACACACTCTCACACACTCTCTCTCACACACACACACACACACACACACACACACACACACACACACACACACTGCCTCTCCTCTGGAGCTGAGGCTTGTTTTTAACGACACACTGTCACGCTTAGGCCGCTTCCTCTTGTCAATCTCTTTCTTTGATCAGTAGCAGTCTTACAAGGTCTTGACAAATGAGAGAGAAAAATGTGTGTGTTAAGCTAAATATTGTGATTAGCAGAACAGGAACAGGGGGTCGTCACCTGTCTTTGATCTGCTTTGACATAGATGCCCCAGCTATGTAGCAGACGAAATGCCCTGTTTGTCCAAGGCATAGGTTGTTGTCGAAGTAGTCTTAAGTGCAACAGAGATGGGCTTCCAGGGCCATTCATTGTATAGTAGTCACTTTTAAAATCTGTGTAACATATTAGCTATGTGAAGCACTTTAAAAAATGCAGTGTT
>NC_137926.1:16019127-16059127 GCF_963457725.1 Sprattus sprattus | reverse complement strand
CGTAAACTATACGCTATAAAACTGCTTTTATGCACCTAAAGTGGTCATCCAAATAAAACAAGTGCAGTTTTAGCAGGAGCCAGCAGAAATAGCAACATAAAGTAACATCTGAACACAAGTGTCAGAGTTGGCTGTTGCGTTCCTCCCAACGGCCCTGACAGAAGAACACTAGAGAGAGCCACTCCTTAGAGACACGCTGCAGTGGTGGCTGCGGTGGAGCGGTCCTACACACGGGTGGTTTGAAGTGAATGACAGTGGAAAACGTCGTGGCAAGCCACACGCTCAGTGACAGTCATACTTTCATTTAAATGGGGCTGCAACAATAACTGCATCACCGCCATACCACGGTATTAGGAGGTGTACCGCAAGGTTGAGTCTGTTATTGTCATTACCGTCATAACAGTGTTTTAGTTTTCCTTATCTGGGAGTGCTGCCATCATCACAGTTTTTTGCTAGGTCTGTGGCCTTGTCTACACGTGTCCGGATATTTTCTGGCGGATATTTATCAGTTTTTAGAAGGATCACATGGCCAGGCCATACGCCATGACCTCTGCACTGACCACACATTTAGCAAGCACGTCACGTTATTGTAACCCTTTGGTCGACCGACCAATCAAATCAGTTGAGAGGACTGACACTGAGGGGTAGTGGTATGCGAGTTGTTATTGCTAGTTAGCAACTGCAGCTGTCAACAAATAATGTAAAGGAGGAAAACATTATTCAAAGAATTCAAGGTTTTAAGTTAATCTTTTATAGCATTTTATATGGTGGTTGCAGTGCATTCCATGAATAAACTAGTATAACTAGCGGAGGCTTTTCTTTTGAAAGAGATCAAACAGGAGGAACAACGTTTTTTACACAAATTGACTACTGACGGTTTGGTTACGTATGACTGTTTAGATTAGGCGTATTTGTTTAATACATTTTTTTCTGCGTCTGTTGCATGGCTTCATTTCCTGAAATTGATGAGTTTAAGAAATTAAAAACTGTAATGAGTCATATTTTTAAATAGACTAAGTGCCCCTTATTCTGGAAAATTATATCCTCTCCTGGTGTTTGCAAACAAACCACAAACAAGTCTGCGATGGTTAGCCACTGCAGCCCTGCATTTAAACCTTCTCCATTTTACCCCATGGGTTTCAAACACTATTTTGTTTGTTGCCATAGCTCTTAGTATTTTATGTAGCTGTTGATAGAGCAGCAATTGTTTGAGTGCAGTGACATTTTGAGTGTCTGAAATATCTCTGAGGGATGTTTTATGTGAATGTGGCTGGAAAGGCAAGTAAATAGGTTTCTGCAGTCGGGTTTTGCATTTTGCCTCAGTAGCACGATGCAGGTTTCCACGTAAGGCTGATTGGGGAACTGCTCCTTGTCATTCAGGTTGAGCAGTCCAAAGTCCTGGTGAAGGAAGGAGGTGTCCAGCTTACCCTGACCATTGTCGACACACCAGGATTTGGAGATGCGGTGGACAACAGCAACTGGTGAGTTAAATGCCAGATTTCTATGATTTATGATATGAAAATGTGTGAGTGTATGATAACGTATTCACGTTTACAGCACAATGCATTGTTTCAAAATGGATAATACTAATTTTTTTCACCAGTAAGCTTCTTCAGGTCAGAATAGGGCTGCAACAATAACCACATTAACGCCATACCACGGTTTTAAAAGGGATACCCCATTAGCGCCATACGAGCTTTTTTCACCCTTATCTGAAAGTACTGCCATCCTCATGTGTGTGTGGCTTCTGTGGCCTTGTCTTAACATATCCAGATATTTTCAAACCTTTTAGATCCGTTTTGAAAAGGACCACTTCCTTAATATCTTCACACGAGGACGAGTTCTAAAAGGACCTCTGCACTAAACATACACATAACATTTAGCAAGCACATCATGTCATTTTGACCTTTAGCAAGCGCATCACGTCATTGTGACCTTTTGGCGACTGACCATTAGTTGCTGGGATCACACAAATTAAATGTGCATTCAAATAAATGTGAATGACATTTAACTATAAGTGGTTGTTTGGCTGTTGATTTCAACGAATTCTCAAAACTGCACATCATGGCAACATTAACAGACAAGACAGACATCAAACGAATGAACTAGACTTTCACTCCACTCTTGCAACATGAGCAAAAGAGAACCCAAATTAGTAGACACGCCCTGTTCTTCAGATCTGCTCCAAAATTGAATGGGTCCATGCTACACCTTTCCACCAAGTGGAAATGGGCCGATAGTTTCTACATAATCCTGCTTACAGACGGACAAATGGACAAACAAACTGCACCAAAAACATAATAATAATTAAACTCTGGGGGGTTTGGTTCATGGTATTAAAGGTGTCATTCTTCAAATACTGTGGTAATACAATTTCTATACTGCTATAGCCCCAGTCACAAATGAGAACGACATTTGCCGTTATTTGTTAGAAAGCATTTGGGTTAATGATAACAATTAGAAACTTCATTTTAATAGAAATTTATACCATCAGTAAAAGTATGTGTTTCAAGATCAGAAACATAATTTTAAGAAAGTTAAGACTATTGACAGTTTTGTTTTACAGTAAAGCCATATTAAGTAGTCGGGGTGGCGGGCTTCACCCTTGTCTCCATCTAATCAGAAAATAAGTTTGATTTCAAGTTTAAGTTTAAAAATAGAAGACAGGTCAATTTTGTCAAACCATGAATTAAGTTGCTTTTTTATATGTGACTATTATTGCCGAGTCTTTCTGGGACGTTTGCTGTGGCACATCCCCATATCTCATTCTAAATCTGCCTCTGTCACTCTGCTTCTTTATTCATCCCTTTCTTCTGTTACCGCCTTTCCTGGTGTGTAGTTGGCAGCCGGTTATCAACTACATTGACAATAAGTTTGAGGACTTCCTGAACGCAGAGTCCCGTGTCAACCGAAGACAGATGCCTGACAATCGGGTCCACTGCTGCCTGTACTTTATCGCCCCCTCTGGCCATGGGTGAGTACAGCAATGTTCACAAAAATATAACCCAAAATACAACCAGACAGTAGGTACCTCTCCTTTCAGTATGCACTAGCTAGTGGGTGTATTTGTGTGTAGGTGGGTGTGGGTGGGTGGGTGGGTGTGTGTGGGTGTTGTGAGCATGTGAGGGTGTTGTGAGCATGTGTATGTGTATTTTTGTGTGGTTGTATGAGAAGGAGAGAGAAAGAGAGGAAGGGAGCTAGAGCTAGATGCAGGCTACTTGTATAGTGACCCCTAAAGCTTATATAAGAGCCACAAGCTGGAGCCTACTCCATAGAGGATGTGCTGATATGCCTTTGCCTGCATTCAGCTCAGCCAATGGGATGGCTGCTGGCTGCTGTAAGGCCTCCCTACCCACAGTCCTCTGGGTGCCTCTCTGTTGCGCGGCTTTATTTTTAGCTGGGAAAATATCGCAGCAGCGTTTGATGCCAGTCATGCAGACACGACCCCTTATTCTGCTGCCAGCTCCTTTCTTTTTTTTGTGCGTATTCCAAATAACAAGTATTTACAATGGAATTGATTTATTACAGTCCCATGTTTTCATTCTCTGATCTGTCTGATTCATTCAAAGCGAGTATCACTTCCTCACTTTAAGAGAGTATCACAGAATCATTGATCTTTGTGTTGGAAGCGTTGTTGTTTTTGGCAGTGTTTTCTTTCTTTTTCCTCTTCCAGTGGGCCTCTCTCTGAACATGTAACCCCAGGCAGTCCCCTTTCCTCCCCCCCCCCCCCACACACACACTTCACTCCCACCAGCTTCCAGTTAGAACAGAGCCCTTTGTCCCTCTGCTTGTTACTGAGGAATGGACAGTGCATGGGAAAGAGCCAGAGAGAAGAGAGGCATAGTGATCAGTTGGGTTTTGATGACACGAAGTATGAATAAAATGAAAGAAAGAATTTTTTTCTTTTTTTTTTTTCTTTTGTGTTGGTGTCTTTTTATTTGTGGTGCTGTATGAAGATTGTTGGAGTTTGCTGTGGTGACCTTCCCTCTGTGCTAGTTTATGTCATCAGAATGGGGTCACTCGAGAGCACAAGGCTTCCCTTGTCTGTGTTTGTCTTGATGTGTGGTTGCGGCCTCCTGACATCTGTGGTATGTGCGAGGATGAGATGCTCTTCGTCCAGATGTGATGTGTAAAGAGTGTGAAAGGAGTGTGTAAGATGCTCTAACCTTACTCGAGTGTATAATGCTGTGCCAACTCCTCTTCTGCTCAGCCTGAAGCCTCTGGACATTGAGTTTATGAAGCGCCTGCACGACAAAGTCAACGTGATCCCCCTCATTGCTAAGGCCGACACACTCACGCCAGAGGAATGCCAGCTCTTCAAGAAACAGGTGAGCGTGTGTGAATGTGTTGAGTGCAGGTGTGTGGGAGTGCGTGTGCGGGTGTGGCTGCGGGGCGGGTGGGTGTGTAATAAATGAGTGTTTGTGAGTATGTCTACATTATCTTCACCTAAATGTTCCTCTCTCTTCCAGATTATGAAGGAAATCCAGGAACACAAGATCAAGATTTATGAGTTTCCGGACACAGACGATGATGAAGACAGCAAGATTATCCGCAAAATCAAGGTAAACAAACAAACAAATAAACAAACAATAAACAAGCTCTGGCACATCTGAATCCCCTGTGGCCCTCTGTTCTTGTCGATACCAATCGGCGTGGCCACTGTAGACGGTCGATATAATTAGCATCTTCCTCATGGACGCTGTCTCTTTCTCTCCGTTGCAGGACCGCATGCCACTGGCCGTGGTGGGCAGCAACGTGGTGGTTGAAGTCAACGGGCGCAAGGTCAGAGGTCGCCAGTATCCCTGGGGCGTGGCAGAAGGTATGTGTGAAGTGTGGGATGTGTGTGTGATTCTTAATGCTTGTGTTTGTGTGTGTGAGAGTGTGTGTGTTTGTGTTTAGGTGGAGTGATTTTGCACTGTGTGAGTTGAAATTGCCCCAGAATCTCAGTAGGACTGACGTCTTTTCTAAAGTATGCTTCAGTTTAAACTTTGAAAGGCTTACTGGTCCTGTTGCTAGAGCTCTGGGTAGTTTCCACCAGTTGGGTGATAGGGAAAAAGGTGCCCATTATGGAATGCTGGGAGAGCGTTAAATCTACTTGGTATCCAAGGAGACCTTCCCGCCAACCCCTCCTTCCAGGGTGGAGTGTTCGACAGGGATTCTGGAAAAGGGTGGCACCGGTGCATCATGGGAGTTGTAGTTATTTCTGGCAGTGTTTATTTTTATTTATTTATTTACATTTTTATTTTCCTCCCTCACATCTCCTCACCTCCACCAGCCTCCCCCCTTCTTCTTCATTGGCCACAACAACTTTTTTATTGACGTTGTTGTTTTGTTCTGTTGGAATTGTGAACTGGTGGTAATTGTCCTATTTTTGCCTTTTATGATTTTGTAAAAAGCCTCTCCCCTGAAAATCAATGTGTGTTTGTGTGAGTGCGCGTGTGTGTGTTTGGTCATTTTGAACCGTTGTGATGTGGGTGAATCCTTGTACCAGTCTTTCACTTTTTTCATTCTTCCTTTTTTTGTTTCTTTCTCTTTTTCTTTGTTCTGCTCCATGACTGACAGAGGGCATTTTTGGTAAACCATCTCTCACTTTTATATACTACCTTCCACTTAGGCCAACCTCCGCACCCCTCACCCCACCCCCATCACCCCACAACCTCAGTCCAGTCCTTCCCTTGCCCTTTCACCTTTTATGTTGCAGTGACCCTAGGCCAAAGGTCAACCTTGGTGCTCTTGCTGGTCATGATGAAACTCTTAAGTCATCCTACGCTGTTTGCTAGTTGCACACATACAGCCCAACATCTCTCTCTCTCTCTCTCTCTTTCTCTTACTCTCTCTTTCTCGCTCTCTCGCTCTCTCTCTCTCTCTCTCTCTCTCTCTCTCTCTTTTGCCATCTGTCCCTTTAACTGCCATGTACTTAGGAGACTAGTTCATGATCCGTGTGTATTGTGTGGACTGATACCTTCTCGAGACCTGCATGCTTGGCACAACCCCACAGCTTTCTGTCCACCTTACTTCCTGTCATGTGCAGGAATAGGGTTGCACATGTGGGTAGTACACTGGTCAGACTTTCATACGCAGTAATGTAAGTAGGCAGAACTCCATGCAAAGCATGATGAAATCCATACTTTGCTGTTGCACAGCACAAGGTCAGTCAATCGGAGTCGATGTTGTACTTAATACCTCCCCAACTTGCACATGATGCAGTGCCTTTGACAATTTGTCCCCGTTCCCACAAAGAGCACACTGATTTGAATGATCTTGCTATCAAAGTGTCTGCTGTTGACTGAAGGATTGACACTTCAAGTGGATACTTCCACCTGGCAAACTAACCAGAAATGTAGAGTTTCTTAAAATAAGAAATGCATCAATTATTTAGATGCTACTGACACAACTGCTCCTCTTGAAGTTTTTTTAATTTATTTTTCTCCGCCAAGTAGAACTACAAATCCCATCATGCCATCACTCCCACAACCCACCCCGTGGTTCCCTCCTTCCCCTCCTCCAGTTCCAGTCATCAGTCAGGCTGCTGATCTCCGCCCTCTCGTGCTTGTCCTCATCGCTCATGTAATCCAACTAGCCTGCCATTCTGAGTCACTGTAGACAGATAGGGTCACGGCAGGTCACGGGGTCACCCCACTGCAACCCCCCCCTCCTCCTCCTCCTCCCGGAGCCAATCAGGTAGGTCCTAGCTCTTAACGTGCACAGGCGAGGCGAGGCACTTTGTTGCTGCCAAGATTTGGAATGCTGGCCTCGTAGAGAGCTCCTTTGACGGAGAACAAGCAGGGTCCACGCTGGATGAAGAGAACAAAGAACTCACCGCCGTCCTTTTCCAGAATCCCACGCTTTAACTGATAACTGATGTGTGTGTGTGTGTGTTTGTGTGTGTGTGTGTGTTTGTGTTTGTGCGTCGATCACTGTCCCACCCTCTCAAATTCTGTCTGAGCACGTCCACAGTCCATAAACGACCCATCTGACATACCTGTGTTTGACCCGTTAACCCTGGTAACCCCAAGGCATTTTTTGACTTAACCGAACACCTGTTTCCTGTGTTAAACTGTTAACTGTGTCGTCAGCTTACAGTTTGCCCTGTTGCGATCAGTGTCTTTGTTGTTGTTTTTTAGTTTTGAGTTCCTTTTGAGTTTGGCCATTCATGTTTTTTGTTTAGTTTTTTTTGTCCTCACCATCTGTGGATGTGTTTTGTGGAGTAACTCTGCTACCATGTCTGATTCCCAAGTGTGTTTGTTGGGTGAAGTTTTAAGAGACTTTGGTGCTTGCCTTGGGCCAAAGCCCTGTGCATGCATGTGTGTGTTTATGTGTGTAGTTGTGTGTGTGTGTGTGTTTCTGTCTGTGTGTGTGTTGAGTGGTAGTTTTAAACTCTCTCTGTGACTCCTGCTGTTTCAGTGGAGAATGGCGAGCACTGTGACTTCACCGTCCTCAGGAACATGCTGATCAGGTGAGGCAACTCTGAACACCCTCGCGGCCGGGATTAAACACACAGCTGTAGTACGCTTTTGACCTGAGGGTTGAACAGGCTTTTCAGGATCTTTGCACGTATTGTATCTATTTAGAAGCTAATGTCTGGCATCCAAATCATATTTTCAAAGCACTTGAAAGGTCTTGAGAGGACAGGTGTTCAAGTCATTATTCTATTGTCAATATAAGAGGCATGTTGTTGAGAGTGTTGAGGCACAAGTACAGTTTTAATTGCGTGTGAATTTGCATGTACATAGTTTCCGTGGAGAGTTGGCACTGTGTTGGAGGCAAATATATTGGGGTGATTTTTTGAGGTTCTTGTGAATTTGTCTCCTCAGGACTCACATGCAGGACCTTAAAGATGTGACCAACAACGTCCACTACGAGAACTACCGCAGCAAGAAGCTGGCCGCTCTCACGTGTAACGGGATCGACACGAGCAAGACCAAGGGCCAGTTGACAAAGTAATGTTCCTTAACCAAGGAACCAAACACATTCCAGAATGGAGAAAAGCTGTTAGCTGTGTTTATCAAGCAAGTGCTAGCCCAATGTTTGCTAATGATTCTAACCTGAATCACCAACCCCTGATTTTTTTAGTTTCCTGAGAAACTCCAGACGAGGGAATATTGTACTTTGTGGCTGTTGTTGAAAGTCTTGCTCTGTCCTACCTCTCTGTCCTGTCCTGCCCTTGCCACTTGGAACCTTGTTCTAGCTCATTTTTGGCCTGTTCTCTCTCCCTGTCTCCCAGGAGTCCTCTGGCCCAGATGGAGGAGGAGAGGCGAGAGCATGTGATGAAGATGAAGAAGATGGAGACGGAGATGGAGCAGGTGTTTGAGATGAAGGTTAAAGAGAAGAAACAGAAGCTGAAGGACTCTGAGGCAGAGGTACGTGTGTGCGTGTGCGTGTGCGTGTGTGTGTGTCACTCCATAGACAATCTGGCATCTCAAGGTACACACCCAGTAGATCCCTTAGGTCTTCTGGCTCTGAACTCCTAACAGTTCCAAAAGCCAGGACAGAGACATGGAGAAGCAGCTTTTAGTTTCTATGCCCCCAGCCTTTGGAATACTCTGCCAGAATACCTAAGAATGGCTGAAACGGTGGAAACCTTTTACAGGTGTTACCACCTGGTATGAAATGCAACGTACAAATAAAGCTTCATTTGATTTGTATAAATGATCACATAATTATCTGGTATAGACTTAAGTTTCAACTCCTTCATCTGATGATATGTTATAGGCTTCATAGTGCATATATGCGGAGAGCACTTTGTTAACATGTGGAGATTTAGTATGGGCAAGTTGAAAAAAAAATAGACTTTATTTTCTGCCTTTTTTGATCTTCCTGCCTCTTCTCTCTGTCAGCTTGAGCGGCGCCACGAGCAGATGAAGAAGAACCTGGAGGCCCAGTACAAGGAGCTGGAGGAGAAGAGGCGCCAGTTTGAGGACGAGAAGGCCAACTGGGAGACCCAGCAGCGCATCCTAGAACAGCAGAAGCTGGACGCCTCCAAGTGAGTCACCTGCTCCTATACTACCCGTCATCCCACTGTGTGTGTGTGTGTGTGTGTCTGTGTGTGTGTGTGTGTGTGTGTCTGTCTGTCTGTGTCTGTGTCTGTGTCTGGTTGATTATTATTTGTAGAGCAGTCCACTGTGATTGTTGTCTCAAAGTGGCATTACACAAGCGGCTATAAAATCAAATGTGCCCCACTTAATTGGTGAAATTTGAGTGAAATGGAATTTGATGAAACAAAAATCTATGTATGAATCTTTTTGCATGTATTCCCTTTACTGCACTGTTGTCTTCTATTACTTTGACTGTTAGTCTGTATCCAGTTCTTAGCCATCTCTTTTTCTTTTTGCCTCCTTGTGTCTGCAGGACCATGGACAAAAATAAGAAGAAAGGAAAGATCTTCTAAGAAAAGAAGGCCAAGCTTTAACTCCGATCACTATTCTTCAGACTGATTTTTGCTTTGTTATTTTTTAATGCTCAACATGATGTATGACCCGCACACACTCAAGACACACACACACACATGCACTCACATGCTCACATTGGCGCACACACACACACACACACACACACACACACACACACACTTACACACACTCAGTCACACATTTAGCGCATTAACATTTAATGTACCTCAGACATTCCATTTTAACATTCCATCGTTGTGTACATAATTTAACTTGCTCAGTTGTTTTGGAGATTTTTCCATTGGCCTTATGTAGTGTCAGAGCAGAGCAGTTTAAACAGCACACACAGAACCCCTGTTCACTCTCGGCTGGACCTTTAGGGTTGTGTGTAAGTTAGCGAGAGCATTGCTAGGTGTGACAAAGAGGCAACCTAACCCTCTGCTCCTGAAGCCGCTGTTCCTAGTATGATACCTGTTTTTTTTTTGCCTCCTCATCTTCTGCCTCCTTCGGTAGCACAGTTGAGCCACGCAGGATGAGGCTACTTCTGCTAGCATGTTTGCATGTCAGCAGGCACAGTAGCTTATAGGCACTGTAGCGCTCTCAGATCATCCACACATACTAACACATACTCACAAAAGCAGACACACATGCCTGACCATAGTATGTCTTTTCAAGAGAAAAAAAACAAAGGTGTTTGAAAGTGACGAGGAAGGCAGAACGAATGAATGAACGGAAGAATGAACGAATGAATAAATAAATGAATGGATGAATGAATAGCTGAATAAACGATCTTGAAGGTGTTGGGAATGCCAACTGTGAGGTGGTTCAGCAGGTAAAAAGTGGCACATGGCAAGTACTGTGGACCTTTTGTTCAGGGTTTGCTCTTTCTCCCACTCAGTATTTGCATTGGTGAGTTGGGAGTGTGCGTGTGTTAGAGTGAATTCAACTGTACATTACTGAATTTTGAGAGGTGTCATAGATATTACCTGTCATTATTTTTTAGCATTACTTTTATTTGCTTTTTTACCAGTCCTTCCCAATGCCATGTTTGTTTGTGTTTTCCCTTTTACTTTCCAGCAGTAATGCCTCTCCTTTCGCTGGTTGTGTAACTTATGTCTCCCTGTAAGATGGTGTTATGCAGAATAGCATGAGTGGCAAAGTAACAATAACTTTTATGACTGTGTTGGTTGCGGTAAAATAATAATGATTGAGATGACGAAGATGATGCTAGATCGACTCAGTCACCCATCTCCTCACGCCATTCCGAGAAACAGTTTTGGGTGGAGGGGTTTGTCCCTCGCTCTTGTTTTTATTATGATTATTATTATTATTGATATAATATTGTGAAGTGATGGATCTCTTTTTGAAACCTTACCCATAGATTCTTACCCTTGAATCAAAAGACTGCATAGAGAGCTACGGATGCACGGGCCTCTGTCCCCTGCACCCAACTGAGGCTCTACACCCCCACCTCACCCTTACCCCCACCTCACCCCCACATCTGACCCCTCACCTCCTGGAGCAACCCTTCCAAACTGACCTCGCCATTACCATAGCAACCGGTGTCTTTATACATAGTATATATGAACTGAATAATAGTTCTTATTGTTTATATAGCAAACAATTTACCCATATGTTCTGTGATAAACACATTGTCACTTGTTCTCATACACACAATCCACTGGTGGATCTATGGCAGCGTTGCTATCTCTTGGATGGCACAATGCATGTGTAAGTCATTTATGACTTACAGCCACATGTGCAAAGACCCAGTACACTATATTGTTGAATATTTAGATTTTTTTTTTTTTTTGTGCTCCTGTAGTGAATGAGTGGGTTGCGTGGATGGTCAGATCGCTCTGGAGGTCAGAGGTCGTGAGGGGTGGCAGTTGTGCTGGACGGGGATGAGCCTTTCACACACTCACCATCTAACCACTCCCACTGCAGTGCCCGGGCCCCTGTTTTAATGCTAGACCTGAATATGACTAGCTATTGTTTTTTTTCTTTTTTTTTTTCGTTTTTATTATTGTTATTATTATTTTTATATATATATATGTATACGGTTTTCAACTTTTAATCTTTTTTTTTTTTGTCTTCATTTTATTCTCTATACCTAACTGTATATTATTAATATTAAAGATGCGAAGGTGATGCCACAATCTTGTCTGTGGTCTTGTTTGTTTTACTTGAAATGCCATCAATTTTATAGCTGATTTTCAAAGACCACACATCTCTAGAATGCCTAATAACCAGACAATTTTTTTTTTTAATGCATGTGCAGTCAAATATTTTATCACTGTTAGACATGTCAAATGCTGCCTGAACAGAATTAAACGTAATGAAGGTGAACGTAAAACCCTCCTTAAAAGGGAAGAACTGTTTGGGTCTGGGATCGAGAAACAAAAAAACTGGCCGTGATCTTACCAGTATTTATATTGGACATGATGCAATTAGTATTCATCTAATGCAACACTATCCAGATATGGCCAACAGAGGGCGTACTCTTCAGTCCTGGAGCCATTCCATGTCTACTGGAGCCTGGCAGGCGGTGGAAGCACACTCGCTACTGTAAACACACTCGCTACTGTAAACACACTCGCTACTGTAAGCACACTCGCTACTGTAAGTGGCTGGAACGCTGTTTACTTGGTGAGGCCACAGCTACCCACATGTGTGACAAAGTGTGTGTGGTGATCATGTCACTGTTCAAATGCCACAAATTTCACAATTAATTTTTGGGAATCACACTTCATCTGACTGTTTGTCGGACTGCTTGTCAGAGTGCTTGTATTTGCCTTTATTTGTTTTATTTTATAGATGTGCAGTGTAACAGTTTTGACACTGTAAGAGTAAATTATTAAGTAACCCAATCTATAATCTATAACAGCCAAATACAAAACTTTTTATGAGAAGTATCAAGCATGACAACAGGGAATTATGCATAGTCAGAATAGGGTATTAAAAAAGTTACAATAATCTTACCGTTTCGAACCAAATTTAATTTTGAAGGGTTACATCATCTATGACTTACTGAATATTCAGCAACACCACTCATATATGGTCAGTAAGGCCCTCGCCTTATAATTGTGCAAGGCCATCAGTCCTGGAGCCAGTCCTACCTCTGTGGTCTTTCAAAAGATGGACAACTTGATGCAAACATCCTGAAAGGACTTAAACACAGCTAGACTATAGGGATCACAGTTACACAATGTTTCACCTCATGAACTACATAAGCATAGCGTTTCGCAATATGGTTGTTTCCTCTGCGTCTATCGCTTCCCTGAAACCTTTCCAAGATCTTGCGGTGTGCTCTGGGCTCTGTAATGGCAGTTAGAAAGTCAGTTGTGCTTAAGGCATTCACATCAAAATCACAAACAAAATGGCTGAATAGAATACAATTATGATGGCCTGGCTCTGAAAGGAGAGACCTTCCCATGTAAGTTCACAGGATGTGCTGCTGCAGTAGGTAGAATCAAATGAACTGAATCACTAAGTTCGTTCTCCATTTCCCCACCTTTAAGTGCTTCACTTTTCGATTTGTTTGCTGAATTCCTTCATAGGTGGGACATTTTCCTTCATCCATGTCTTGAGCTCTTCCTACGATCAAGCTGCATGAAAGTGGCATACTTTTTTACTAATTTTACTGAGTAATGTAAAATATAATAGAGAGCCTTACTGACATCCTGTCAATACTACCATTCATTCCTGCTGGGTTAAATATAATAAGAATAAGGCATTTATTGCGGTTGCATGTAAGGCCATCAGTCCTGGAGCCAGTCCTACCTCTGTGGTCTTACAAAAAATGGACGACACAATGTAAACATCCTGAAGGGTCTAAAACACAGCTAGACTATAGGGGTCACAGTTACACACATTTCAAATACACAGTTGGAATCAAAGGTGAGTTTTAAAAGTCTTTTGAAGTGTCTCTGTGGCTCTGTCAATTGGGAATTGTAAGGTTGATGGACAGATGAAAGAACAATTTAAGAAACTGAGAAGGTTTTTAAAACTTTTTTAATTATTATTTTGTTTTCAATTCCACCACTAGGTGGCAGAAAAACTCAAAAGAGATATTTCTGTGAAAGATGCAGGCAAAGAAGAGGAACATGGAAAGCCAGAGTCATGCCCAGTGATTCAGAGGAGGTGGGTGCTGCCACTGTCAGCCAAATGACATTTTTCTGTCTCTGAATGATGTGTGGAAAAACACTTTCTGCATCTTACAAAAGCAAAACTATTAAAGCGGACTATCACTCCCAACCATTCCATGAGCTCAGTACATGACATCTTTCTCTCCCACAATTTATCTTGAATGTTTAATTCAATGGTTGTGTTCTGATTCCGAAACATAGATAAAGATAGGAATTGCGACAACACTAAATAAAAACAGTCTTCTGTGTATTTCCCAACACATTTTATTTGTTCATTCTGTTTTTCACATTTAGATCAACATTCAGTAGTAGTTGAAGTTCACATCTGTGTCCAAGTCATCTGCATTTTCTGTCACAGTTGACATTCATCCATTCAACAAATAAAGAGAACAATTTTAACGCTGTGGTAAAGTTCCTCTCTCCTTGCTCTCACTTTATCTTTGTCTTTTGTTTGTCTTGGACTCACTCCAGTGTTTGTGGTTTTTACCCTTTGTAGATTAAAGTGATATTCAGTTGCTTATTATATTTTAATTAAGGGCTTTTAATTAGCCCTTTACAAAAAAAGACTTGCCTGAGAATCACAAAGGGGTGCGTAAAGAAATTAAAAAGAACGAAAAAAATATGTTGAAACTTGAAGTCAACCCCAATTATGCCAGACTAAACTGCCAGACCAAAAAGCAAAGCTGCACCAGCCTGCCAGAAAGAAGGACCAAGGGAGACTCGCACACACGATGAACGGTAAGGGTACAGTTATACTGTGTACTGCCATCAAAACAGTCCAGGCCCTGTCCTGCCAAAGCAGTGGTTGTGAGCTTTATGGTCAGTTATTCTGTTGAACATCTTATACAAAAACCAACTCCGACTTTTATATAAAATGCACAAATATTGACATTAACAAAGGTCTGAAAAAGTCTACCACTGCTTATCCAACAGGTATACTCACTGTAGTTTGTATAACACAGTATTTGATTTGGGAAGCTAAACTGTTTTTCTGCTTTGAAGTTCCATCTCCTAAGAAGAGGATTAGGTTCAGGTAACTCCTTCTGTGCCGTAACCGGAAAAACCTTTTCACAGTAAACTGACTTCATTTGCTAATCAGATAAACACCTTTCACCTTACTGACGTGGCAATGCATGCCGTCTGCAGCAGCCAAGTGCAGTTGCCCAAGCATATACAGTGTGTAGAAAGAAAGTGTCACAGATAGTTCCAAACTCAGTGTATGAGCCCGATTTACAACAGAAACTTAAGGCTGTATAAATCTGCTCACATCATGACACTGGGTCACATGTCAAGATTATCAATATTTTCCATGAAACCACAGAAAAATCACATTGTCCCACACGTACAGACTTGCAGTGTCCTGTGCAAGTAAAGACTACATGGCTGTAAAGCATCTGCTTAAGACGGCAACCAGTTCTTGTTACAGATTCACAAAAGGCTTCAGGGTTAAGATCCGCAGGGCCCTAACAGAACTCACATTACAAAAGTATGGGAACACCCTCTCTGTGAATGTGTGAGTGAATGTTTGGAGGTGGCTGCCAGTGGCCGCGTCGGCAAATGCCACCCTTCCTTTGTCCCAGTCAAGCTGCACTCGGACCCTCTGGAGTTTCTGATTAACAGTGAGGGGAGTGAGGAGTTCCGTGGAATAGCCTTTACCGTACCTACCATTAGAGCAACCAATATACCACAGACCAAACTTGGAAAGGCCTTCTCTGTTTTTCAACTCAGACTCTGAAACAACACCGAGAGCCCAGGTTGTACTGTCTCCGACCTCCACATCCCAGCAGTGTGTCCCCGAGACGAAGCCCTCGGAGCCCAGCACGCTGGTGTAGCCGTCAAATCTCTCTGGGTTGTCAGGAAGCTGCTGGTTCTCAGTGGAGAGTCGTAGACTGGTTAAGTCATCCGACAGTTTAAGACAAGGGTGTGCTGTGTTTGGGTCCAGTGTCACAGGTGCTGGATAAAGACAGTGGCCATCAGTCTGTATCAATAAAATGAGCCATCTAATGCCGATTTCTCAAGAAGCTTCAGTGAAAATAAACTATGTGGAAAACTAACTGAATTAGTTAGTGACCATGAAAAAATAGCAAACACTTAGACTTACTGTACTCAATGATCCCCTGCATTTTCTCCCAGACTTTAAACTTCAGGTTGCTCAGGTGACTTGCTACATTAATTAGCTTTCCTGAAACCTTTCCAGGATCTTGCAGTGTGCTCTGGGCTCTGTAATGACAGTTAGGAGTCAGTTGTGCTCAAGGCAGTCACTTCAAAATCACAAACAAAATGGCCAAATAGAAAAAAAAAAATGATCTATTCACATGTTCCTCATACCTTTGTGTGGTGGAACTGTATTTCTGAAATGAGATTGAAAGACATTTGATATTATGACCACACTCATGATGGTGCGTTTACTCATAATCCTACATGATCCAAACATTCAGGGCATCACAAAATAAGGCCCACTATACCTGCAGGAATGGAACATCGGCCATCTTCATCTCCATTTCCATGGCCTGAATTGTTTCAGAGAGAAATGAAATCTCCTGTATCTTTTTCATCATCGTATAACTTTTCTGCTCCTCTTCCTCCCTCAGCGCAGCAATCCTGGCCATCTCGTCATCACGGAGGAACTGGTAGAGCGTTTGAAACTCCTCTTTTATCTGCGCCTCTGTGTGTCTGGCCTGGCACTGAAAGGAGAGACCTTCCCATGTAAGTTCACAGGATGTACTGCAGTAGGTATACATCAAATGTACTGAATAGTACGTTCTCCATTGCCCCACCTTTAAGTGCTTCACAGTTTGATTCAGTGTTTGATGAATTCCTTCATAGGTGGTAAGTGTTTCTTTCAGTGGCTTCATCCATGTCTTGAGCTCTTCCTGCAATCAAACAGCACGAAAGTGGCATACTTTTGTACACATTTTACAGAGTAATACATCATTTAATGGATAGCCTTACTGACATCCTGATAATGCCATTCATTCCTGCTGGGTTTAATATAATAAGCATACCCTTTACGGCATTCCTGGTGGGTTAAATATAATAAGCATACCCTCAAGGCATTTGCTGCGGTGGCATGCATAGTGATGAAATCTTGTTGGTTTCAGACAGTGCCATGTCTTACGTCTTTGAATCGGCTGTAAGCTTCAAAGGTTTTGCGGTGGAGTGTTTTATGCTCTGGGAAAACTGGGTTGTGAAGCTAATAGTTTCAAACCATCATAATAACATAATAACAAGGAACAAGGAACTAGGAACTACTGGCACAGTTGAATTCCGTTCAATTTCAACTGAATGAATTTGAGGCCAGTGATTCGAAGAGACTTTCTTGGTTTCTATGACATTCACTGTTTTTATTTCAACATTTCGCAATTTATTGGGCCTATTCTTTGGACTTGTGTTTGTCCTGAATTCCAATTCATACAAACATACTACTATCAGAGTATCAGCATATGCAATTACAACACAAAATGCACTAATTATATCACCAGGCTCTACCTTGAGATCCTGCGCTGCTTCATCCACGGGGCAGAACCTGTGGTCCGCGTGTTTCTTTGAGTCTCGGCACACCAGGCACGCAAGCTGCTTGTCCTCCAGACAGAAGAGCTTCAGTTTCTCACCATGGAGACTGCATAGCAGCTCGGCACCTGTGGCGGCTTGGCGGCTCCTCTCCTGCAGGTAGTCATCACAGAGGTTCCTCAACACCAGATTACAGGGCAGAAGGTCCATGCAGGAGTTCGACCTGCAGACTGGGCACTCCTTGACTTCCTTCTCTTTCCAGGTTTGCTGCAGGCAGGCACGGCAAAAGCTGTGTGAACAGAGGAGGAACACGGGGTCCTTGAAGATGTCCCGGCACACAGGACAGGAGAGGCCCTGCTCGAGCAGAGAGGACTGCAGGTCCATTGTCTCAGACGGACCGAGTTACCGTTCTTCTGAGTTTGATTGTGTTTTATTTTTTCAATGCAGAAACCTGTAAAGTTTCTCTTCTCATTCCCTTTCTTTCCTTCTTTCTGTCTTTCTCTCCTTTTTCGCCTTTGCCCACCAGTTAGATGTCCTTTTTGAATGTATGGCTTAACATAACTGGCGGTCATGTCAGTGTCTTCAGGTAGAGCGTAAGTCTTCTAAATGTCACCAGGCTGTGAGGCTCCTCAGTTTTACAAACAGTGGTGCAGACCTGAGGGGGTGGAGTTTCTAAGGGATTCCAGAGCTATACTATAATTCTACTCTGTGGACACAAATTTGCATATAGCCCTGGCACTTCTGAAGTAACACTGGGTGTCAAATAACAAAGCACCTGATGCTATACTCAATGGAAAAACAAAAGTGTCCCTCTTAATAGAGTAAGTTTGTGTGCTTTGGTGTACAGATGGGGTATGGTGACAGTATGACAGGTATGCAGATGGTGTATGTCTATAGTGTATTTAGGTTTATAAATAGGCTACAGCACAGATATATTGCTTGATACTCATTTGACTGTATAGGATATCAGGTAAACGTTTATGTCTCCATCCAGCGTACCTATTTCATGAGAAATACTGTAACAGTTACTGAGAAGATGCAGCTAAATCAGCCCATTTACTTTGGATTTGTCTCACGCTGTCAGATCACATAAAACAACGCTGAATAATTTGATTTCAGCAGTTTTTCCCATGGCTAAAAAGCCCTTCAAGCTGCCAAAGTTGGATACGTTTCATGAGCCTAAAGATAAAAGCTTCATAAAGGCTTCATCCTACAGGCTCAAGACTCACACAGCCTACCACAGGGAAACATGAGAGATATGCAAATACATGAAATGTCATGTTCATGTTCATGAAGGAGCATGTGTAACAGCCCCCTACCTCATGTGAACGGCACATTTTGAGTGGAGCGCAATGTGTAGAAATGTGCTGCTGTCCTGTCATATCATGTGAGGGAAAATGAGACATTGCTCAGCGCAAACCATTTCTCATACTGACCATGCAGTTTGGTTTCTGTGACGGCTGAGCATGATATCTTGTTCTGCTTATTGGCCAGGCCATCTCAGACTGCATGCAGCCCTGAAGCATGACAAACCTACTGATGCATAAAAAAGCAAACAGATACGCTTAGTCAGCAAACAGATGTCTGAGTCAATAATGTTCTACAGAAATGTGCTTCCTTTCAGTTACACTTGATTCCCTGGAGCACAAAAGGCTTCTGTGGAAAAGACCCACATAAGACTTCTGTAGAAAAGACTCACATAAGGCTTTTGTGGAAAAAGAAGAAAGAAAGACATTTGTTTTTCTATCATGTATTTAGAGATGACTACAAAGGATGTCTTTACTTCCTGCAAAACTGGTGAAGTTAAGCAGATGGTAATCACACAATAATTGTTGGCTGTAAAATATGTGTGGCATGTGCTTGTTGTGGTATACTGTGGTGACTATCTGTGTCGGAAAGTGACTCTAAACCCTCAACCTTTTGTCATTGCTTTCAGACACACTGTTACAATAACTATGGCTCAACTAGTCTCGCAAATCCGGATTCTGGACTATTGACACTCTGTTGTGTTTTTCCGTCTGCATAGTTTAAAAACAAGTTTTATATTTTGCCTGTCAAAATATAATACCGGTACTTCATTTACAAGGGCTACTAGAAATGCGTGGAGATTTTCTCAGAAACACACATTTGCACACAAATGTCAGGGAAAGCACAAGAACATGTTAAAACTTCTTCACTCTGTGTCTTGGGGTGTACTGGGGGTAAATAGGGATGATTAGACCTGCATCATGGCCTGGAGGGCTCTCTCACATCAGGAACACAACACAAAAAAGGCTGGATTCTTGCCCGGCTCAACGATGCCCGCTTAATTTCAGTCACAACCAGAAAATCCTGAAAAATTGATGGCTGTGCCTGTTGAGTTTGTCTTGAGGCTCTAAAGCGTCAGCCTGATCAGCTTAAATGTGCCACTATTTGAATAGTTGAATTTACATAGCAAATCTGACACAACATGCAGTAGAAAGTTAATACAATTATTATTGTATTATGTTTTTTTCATTTTTCAAAAGTATCATTTTGCTAAAGCAAATCAATGAAGAGTATTCATTGCAACCTGTAAAGCAGTCTTGGAATTCATTGTTAGACAAGCCCAGAATATGGGACATCTTGTAAAACACTTGTATTGTATCTGAATCATACCTGAGGTTTCATGATTCTAAAAATGTATTGGTTGCAGCAAACCCTCTTCAAGTTAAGGCTAAATCTTACACCATAAGCTTTGCATAGTGGAAGTGTGAGGGTATACACATAATGGAAGTGTCATGAGGGTATGCTCATAGTGGGAGTGTGAGGGTATACACATAGTGGAAGTGTGAGGGCATACACATAATGGAAGTGTCATGAGGGTATGCTCATAGTGGGAGTGTGAGGGTATGCTCATAGTGGGAGTGTGAGGGTATACACATAGAGGAAGTGTCATGAGGGTATGCTCATAGTGGGAGTGTGAGGGTATACACATAGAGGAAGTGTCATGAGGGTATGCTCATAGTGGGAGTGTGAGGGTATACACATAGAGGAAGTGTGAGGGTATATACACATAATGGAAGTATCATGAGGGTATACACATAGCTCAGCTCTGCTTGGCCTTCTCTTCCAGATGCCCTGAACACTCAGACAGAAAGTTCTTTGCTGCCTATTACCTGTTACATACCAGTAGTCAATCCTCTGAGCTCAGGACAGACACATTAGTAGTAGTTGACAAAATCTTCAAGAGTTCAATGGAGTTATTTTTAAGGTTTGTCATTATAATCACTCCATAAGTTTTCTAGTTAAAGAATATTTCAGAAGAAGCACTAAAACAAGCAAAACATAGACCGTGAAAGTTGCCTCTTAATTTACTTTTGTATGTGATTCCAAAGCATCTATTTGAAGTCTGCATTATTCAGTAACTGAAGCCGTTGAGTCAGCACAAGAAAAGGAAATGGTTTAAAGCAAGAGAATGCAGCAATTTGCTGTTTTTGGACGTATCCTCTTCACAATGCTCCATTTATGTGGTAGGATAGAGCACCCCCTACATCGCACAACATCGCCATCTTTATCGCTAAAATAGCAGCATGCTACCAAGTTTTCATTACTACCAACTATCCTGTTGTTGGTTTTTTTAGACAATTAGCTTACTAGTTTTTTTTACCAAAAGAGTACTCCTTACTGCCAAGTTTACTTATGATGCTTGTAATTTCAAACAAGGGGTAATTTGTCTGTGTGCCTCTGTCTGTTTTTTAAGGTCTTCATGGCTACTCGCCTTCACTACTGCGAAAGGCTGTAGAAAAGTCTTCAGCTCAATGTAGAAAAAATATCCATTACATCAGGGGTCTCAAACTCAAATTACCCAATGGGCATCCAGTCTGGTCATTGGGGGGCCAGATTATTTGTATCTGTTGGCTTGCCTATCACAATACTTTAGATACCACTTTTGAGTTGCCAAATTTACCATGTGTGATCAGTGGTACAATGGTTAGTGTTGTTGAACAACAAGTAGCTGACCTGAGTTTCAATTCCGGGGCAATGCAAGATCTTTGGATAAAAGTGTTTGTCAACGTTACTCTTTAGGATCACTTTGTCCTATTGATAGTCCATGACTTACATACGTATACAGCAGTAATAGTGGGATAATGTCTTCATCGACAACTACATCTATATTTTTCCTTCATACATTTACATCTCAAAGCAAATGCTGTACTGCACGTGTATAGTTGGTAACAAGGCTGCAAAAGAAAAAGAAGCATAAAACTGGATAAAGTTTCAGCAAATATCTGAAATTTTTTATTTTATAAAATAAATGTATTATAGGAGCAACTTCAATGACAGACCAGCATGCTCCATTGCGTCACACAGTTGCTCATACATCCTTCGCTGTGGTACGGCCTTGCATTCTTTTTACACAAAGTAATTCCTCTGTCACTTCAAACTGGTGGTTAACACTGCAGGGAAAAATTGCGAGCTAAGCATTATCACTTATGTCAGTACTCTCGTCCAGAGCCACAGAATACACACTTAAATGTTTGCCTTTGACACGCAGCTACAATGACCGCTGGACTATCCATAATCCCATTAGATAGCTGGCTCAGACACCTCGCAAATATTTTTTAGTTACTATAACAGGGTTTTTACATTGAACAGTGTCTATTTCTCGGTAACTTTACAAAAATGTAAGCAAAAAAAAGGCATACAAACAACTATGTTGTTATTCCTCGGAGCAACTTCAATGACAGACCAGCATGCTCCATTGCGTCACACAGTTTCTCAAATACATCTTTGGCTGTGGTAAGGCCATGCATTTTTTTTTCACAAAGTAATTCCTCTTTCACTTCAAACTGGTTGTTAACACCACAGAAAAAATCCTGAGCTAGGCATTATCAATTATGTCAACACTCTCATCCAGAGCCACAGAATCAGGGGCGGCCTTTCCTACAGGCGGTATAGGCGGTCGCCTAGGGCGCCACTCAGAGGGGGGGCGCCAAAAACTGCGGCCCCTTCTATATCCCCAACCAATAATTTAACATTAAAAAAATAAAACTAACATTAGGGTAAAATGAAAACGGAAGGGGTACGTTCTTCCTTGGTGTTGTCACAACATGCTAGCACAGTGAGGCGTTATGCATGATGCACTAGCGCTCAACGATGTTCCCTAACAATGTTCCTTACTGTTCTTATTGCATGTCGTTGTTCTGTGTTGGGACTGAGTTTATACAGGTGTGTGACGGTAAACACAATCTGTTCAAGATAACCTGTAGCAGGGCATAAAGCCCGTGCCATTTTGACATTGTCTTGTGTTTAGTATTTAGTAATAAAAAGCCATAACAAATATTTCGAACTTCCGTGATTAGTTACAACACTTTTGTTATATCATTTTAGATTAACTTTTAGAAGACTAAGAAAACATTATTTGGAAGCGATTGGGAAGATGACATGAAGGTGTGTGTGTGTCCATAAACAGTTGAACAGGGGGGCGTGGCCGGAGCGTAGTTCAGCACAGGCCTGTATTTTCTCAGTGATTTTGTTCTTCAATTAATGTTTGTTCATCGTTGCGATCGTATTTGTGTTTGGGTGAAAGAAATGCAGTGCAAAATAGCGTTTGAAAGTTGCAATTATTATATATTATTTGGGGGTTGAAGGACTGAAGCTCGCCTAGAGCGCCAAATGTGCTAAGGCCGCCCTTGCACAGAATACGCACTGAAACTTTTGCCTTTGGCACGAGCTAGATTTATTTTCTGATAATGACCGCTGGACTACGTAATCATGTTTATTATTCGGTTACTTGTTATAAGACATTCCTCCAAAATACCTATTTTAAATTATTTTGTTGCAATTTCGTGACTTCCGCAAACAAAAAATTGTTCTTCACGTAGATAGATAAAGTTCCAGGTGTTGCTGACTTCAATTCAGTTTCCATTACATTAAATGACTGGACTACTTGCGGAATGATATGAAAGACGTGAATTACAAGCACAAAACCTGTTGCAAATGGCAGCGGTAAACGTTGGGGTGGACCATGTAAATCAATGGAACTTCTTCTTCTTTTTTTTTAATCTAAATTCTGAGGAGCCTGCGCGCCGGATGAAATCGCTTTGGGGGCCGGAATTGGCCCGCGGGCCTGAGTTTGAGACCCCTGCATTACATTAACACGATTCTATAACTGTGGTCCATTTACCTTCTGTGCTTTGAGAAAGGGAACACAGCTTCAAGAGATGCCATGCAACAACGCCATCTATTGGTCCTCTCTATAAATAACAATGAGGTAAAGGTTGATGAGGTTTGGATGTATCCAAATAATTCTGTAATTTATAGTTTTCTGTATGACATTTCACAACACACTATAAAGTGACTTTATGGATGGCACTGAGATGTGGTGGACAAGACCTGCCAATGCTTCTTCTCATGCTAGGAGAGTTTTAGCATTCGTTGTCAAATACGATTAAAAAAATAGCTCAGCATAGAAACAGTGTGAAGTGAATGTGACTTAAGTCCCTTGTTTCAAGTAAGCTAAACCCTTGGAGTAGCCTACAGCTTTGGTTAGGCAATGCTCATAGGGGAGTCTTTAACATTCATGGATATGTAAGGTGAACTGCAGTATTTGTGTTTCAAAACTGCCAATATTCCTCTGTTTATTGAGCCTTTTATTTATGTCTCTTTTGTAGTGTTTGTTTTGCCCTGAAAAATGTCAACCAACATTAAGAACACCTGCAACAAAAAATTATGTGTAGAATTTACCAGAAACATGGCATCAAAACATTTATTTTTGTGGAGTACCAAACCACAAACCGTTTTCACCTTTTAGGGCTTCTATATGCTATAGATACAGTAGCTACTGATATGACATTTCTTTCAATGGTCCTCACTGGGGACAGACTTAAGCAGGGTAAGATATAGCAGTAAGCCTCCTACTGGTCAAATGATTGCATTGACTATGGTGGCAAATACATGTTTCTGTATAGACTTCTTTTTAAAACAGTGAATCTCTGCTTATAAAATAAAACCTTTCAAGTTACTTTTTGATTTCAAACATTCCTTTAAAACCAGTTTGTTATTGTTTGGTATATTTCTTTGCCAACCACCATATACATAGAAAAAGAAGAAGAAGAAGAAGAAGAAGAAGAAGGGCCTGCTTGTTTGCTGTTGTCTATAGTTTTAGAATTTGCTGCACGTTTCTGTAATGTTTACTGTTCTCTGAATTTCCAGAGTGTTTTCATAATGCTGCTCAAGCATTGTCAAATTGATTAAGATGTATTCTTTATGTGCTTGTGTTTTGCCCATTTGGATGTGTTTCCCCTAAGTTGCAGTACATTGAGTCCTCAGGGCCACTGTACTGTAGGTATAATTGTATTCAAACACCAACAAAGGCAAATAAATATTGTGTTTCTCCAATTGATTTACTATATTGATCAGTCATATGGCATTAACGTGCAAGTCAGTCAAACGACACAGTGGGGCTAAGGATTGGTTGATTGCACGGGTGTGCACATGTTTATTTGAGAAAATTGCTCGTCAATTTTAGAATCATGTGATATCACAACAGCAACTCCTGTTCTAGAATGTGGTTTGCCTACTAGAGAACAGATTGTTTTTTAAAGGCACTGTTATGTGTCACACGTGTCATTGGGAGGAACAAGACAGACAGATATCTGAGGAATTTAACTGAATGTTTATTTGAGGAGTTAAATATGCGGCATCCTCTTCAGCCCCCCTCATCAACAGTCTTAACTTTAAAATAATACTGCTTCTCATTCCATATCCAATAATTAACATCAAATACTTACTTCTTAAAATATTACATAAAATATAAAATAAAATATAGCAATTCCATAAGATGTTGATATTCATGCAATGAGATGAGTCTTGAGATTGTGATGGAGATCATAGAAAAGCCTTCAACCTTCTCATGGGTGGTCCACTCGTTCAATAAAAGATCAAGAGTACTTTATTTAAAATATATATTAACTATTTAGCCCCCTGGGTTAAAGAAAGCAAAACTTACTATGTACTAACTTAGTACTTCATATTTATAAAAAATGCGTATGTGTAAACTTACTTGAAAAAAAACAGATTCTGAACTATTGCTAGTAGTTTGAGGAAGAACCAGACTAGTCAGAGAGACCCCCCCCCCCCCCCTCCCCCCAAAAAAAACCTAAACCTAAGGTAGAATGAATATAGTGTCAAACAGTGTCACAGCCCCCATTGTCACACAGCCTCACGTAAAGAGCCACCTCTAACTGCTGAATTGTTCCACTGTTACGAATGATCTCCCAGGCAGAATCCTGAGTGGGTGCAGCTTGCAGTGGTTGTAGAAGTAAGGGTAGACGGTCTCAGTGAAGCTGTGCTTGAACACGTGTAGGCAGGTGTTGCGTCCGGCGTCACTGAACGTCACCTTGCCCTTGTCACAGTCCAGCTGCACTCTCATCTTCTGGATCCTCTGGCTGACTTTGAGGAGCGTGAGCATCTCTGGCGAGTAGCCTTTCCCATATTTGCCGTTGTAAAAGCCCACGTACCACAGGCCAAACTTGTGAGTTTCTTTTTTCTTGTAAACAGACTCCGCGATGACGCCCACGGCCCAGGCTGTGCTGTCTCCGACCTCGACGTCCCAGCAGTGGGTGCCTGAGGTGAAGCCCTGGGAGCCCAGCACGCTGGTGTAGCCACTGAACCTCTCAGGGTTGTTGGGGAGCAGTTGTCTCTCTTCGCTGAGGGCAACACTGGTTAAATCCACAGAGACGATGAGGTCTGCATGTGCAGTGTTTGGGTCGAGAGTCACTGGACCTGAAACAGGAGGACAAAGAAAAAAGAAAAGAAAAAAAGAGAGAGAGAGAGAGGAAAAGAAAGAGAGAGAGGAAGAGAGAGAGAGAGAGAGAGAGAGAGAGAGAGAGGTGAAACATTGTAATTCAGAGAGACAAACTTATGTTTGAAGCAGAAAGACATTTAAAAGACATTTAAAATCCTAACAAAACTCTGAGTCTGAGTCTCTCGCTCAGCTCAGGGGGATGGATTTTCTGATTCTGATTCTGATTCTTGGTGTGGTCTGTACTTACAGTATGGCACCATGGTTTGCAGCTTCTGTGACACTTCAAACATCAGGTTGCCCAGATGTTTTGCCACTTGGATCAAGACCTCTCCTGAAATAGGCTCGGGGTCCTGTGGTGAGTATTGTACTCTAGAGAAACATAAAAGTAAGCAGGCGCACAGAGAGAGAAAGAGGGATGGTCAAGCGGATCTTGGCTCTAGACCAGCAAAGAGTTGGTGCCGCTCTGGAACCAGTATTCCAGCCAGTTATTTGGCTGACGAAATGCGAAAAACTGGTTCGAGATTAAGCACTAGCTCTGAAACTGCCCTATAACTGCCTCGGTGGAACAGGTAGAAAGGAGTATGGCAACAACAGAGAGCACAGCTGAGGGGGAGGTTAGACCAATCACATAGAAAGGGCTTCTTCACCTTTTGTAAGACCAATGTTAGCATATTTAAAACAAATGTAAAATATGTGTAGAAACATACACTTTTTGCATTCATATCAATACAACTAGTGTATTTGTGTTAGAGGGAGCGGTAGAAAAAAGAGGTACCAGTCTTACCTTTCAGCCATGGCTTTGTAATTCTGCCCAAAAAATCCAGAGGAATGTATTAATACCAGATGAATCAACAGTATGTATCATGTTCCCTTATATTTTGTTGACAAGGTGATCAGGAAGGGAAATTAAAAAAGAGCATTCCTTACCTGCAGGAATGAAAGGTCTTCAGCCTCAAGGTCTTCCTCAAGGGCTCTGATTTTGTCTGAAAGAGACCCAATCTCGGTTTCAAGTTCATCAATTTTCTTCTTCATCATCTGGTTGTTCTGTTCCTCTTCCTCCTTGAGTACACCCAGTCGGAAGTTCTCTTCTTCTCTCAGGAACTGGTGAAGCTTCTCAAACTCCTCCTTGAGGAGATGTTCTGTTTGCTCTGCCTGGTCCTAGATTTGTTATGAATGTTTAAGAATCGCTGTGTGTTAGTACTGTTAACCACAGTGTAATATAATCAAGTCTAGTATAGCTGTATATTAAAGGTGCAGTCCACGATTCTGGGGAAAGGTTGTTGATATGAGAGCTTAACAGATTGACTGTTTGTCTCAAAATCTTTGTCTCAAAAGAAATAGTCATCTGAAACTACATCATTGTCGTTATATACGACGCAAACCTAGAATGTTACAGCATTCATTCAAATAACTATTTTACCTTTATATACTCAGATGTTTGTTCCAAGTTTTGCTTGAATTCCTCAAAACCTTTTAGCTTCTCCTGAAGGGGCTTCATTTTTATTTTAAGTTCTTTCTAGAGAAAACAAGTGGACACAAAACTTTATTCCATGAAAGTGTTATTTTGATAACCATTACAACCACTACATGGTTGAATAATCCTGAAATATATTATGAAAAATAATAACTAAACACACACAAGCTGACAAAAATATTTTCTTTTCAGAAAACTTGAACCATTCTGCATCTTGTCAACTTTCATTGTGTGACTGGTGTATGGGAAACCAGCTTCTTATTTGTAAATTGCTTAGTTTGCAGCACACCTTAATGTATAATTACAACTTTTTCTTCACTGTAAAAGTGCATTTCTGACATGTTCTTCAAGTGTGTGTCAGGGTACTACTGCCTGAGATGTAAATATATCAGTCAGCATACTCTTGAATGAGATTCTAGCCTGGAAAGTCTTGTTTGACTGGATTCTGAAGTTTGTACTTTTCCGTTCAGCCTTCACTCACACGACCCGTCACAACAAGAGCATGTACCCATTCGACGTTGTTTACATCTATCAACAAACATCAGAGCTCTCAGAGAAAACAATTTAAACAATTTCAAAATCAAAACATATATGACTTCAAATGATACCTCACGATTAGCTATCTTTACTGAAAAATCATCAGCACAGATAACATCTAATTTTGAAATGGTTTAGAGTGTAAAGATCTCTGGGCCAATCACACTACATGTTCCTGGTGAGATCTCTATGAGAGGTTGCCGCCGTCCACACCCGGCCTGTGCTGAACTCCTCACCTTGTGGTCGGCGGCGGCCTCCTCGATGAGCCTGAAGCCGTGGCCGGAGTGCCGCTTGGGGACGCGGCACTTGATGCAGGCGGGCCTCCTCTCCTCCTCGCAGAAGTGTGTGAGCCTGTCGCCGTGGGTTTCGCACACGCCCGCCTCGACGGAGGCCTGGGCGGCCCGCTGCCGCCGTGCGTCCAGGATGGCCTCGCACATGCCTCTCAGCACGATGTTGGTGGGCGGCTCCGGGTTGGCTGAGACGCTGCGGCACACGGGGCACTCGCGCGCCTGCCGCTGGTCCCAGAACCGAAGCAAACACGCCCTGCAGATACTGTGTGAGCAGGCCAGCAGCACGGGGTACTGGAAAACGTCGCAGCAAACCGGGCAGAAAAAGTCCTCCTCGGCCAGTGAGGGTCGGCCGGCCATCTGTGCTCAGTCGGTAGAGAAGTCTTGGATACGTCGGATCACTTTCTTTCTCTCTCACACTCACCTAGTCTCTGCCTTATGTAACTTTCTCTTTCTCGCTCTTTCAGACTTTGCTTTGGAATGTCAGCTGGTGAAGTGTTTCCATTCTCTGTCTGCACTGGATGCAGTGCTGTGCAGTTTGTCCCACACACTCACGGGTGGAGCTCTTTTCCCTCCCTGAAGCCACAGCCCAGTTGAATGTGTGTGTGTGTGTGTGTGTGTGTGTGTGTGTGTGTGTATGTGTGTGTGTGTGTGTGTGTGTGTGTGTGTGTGTGTGTGTGTGTGTGTTGGTGTGTGTGTATGTGTGTGCGTCCCTGTAGAAGTGAGTGTGTGTGTGTGTGTGTGTGTGTGTGTGTGTGTGTGTGTGTGTGTGTTGGTGTGTGCGTCCCTGTAGAAGTGAGTGTGTGTGTGTGTTTGTGAGGGTGTGTGTGTGTGTGTGTGTGTGTGTGTGTGTGTGTGTGTGTGTGTGTGTGTGTGTGTGTGTGTGTGCATGTGTGTGTGCATGTGTGTGTGTTTGTGTGTGTGTGTGTGTGTGTCAATATGGATGTTTGCAGGCACAACATTCCTTCACAGATCAGCAAGATTAGACTAGGACAGGATGTCAACATGTCAATATGTCAACAGCACACATGAAGCAGAAAACTATAAAAAATAGAATTGGAATTGGAAAGTCACGTAAACGTCACATTAAACATCACGCTTCTTGTTTTATTCTTTCTGTAGCCCTCCTGATATTGCCTTTAAAGCAGTTAAGTCAAGCAGTAAAGGATTTAACAGGAGCCTTCTAAGGCCAAGCCAAAGTCTTGTATCTTCAATTACATAAACATGTGTCCATCACATGTTCCACATGACAAAACTTCAAAATTAAGACCCTCTCATTCTCAAGGCGAGTCACATAATTCTGATATTTCTTATTTAATCTTTATAGGCCTACGGTGATAATTTCGTAAAACTGCTCAGATTAACTAAAAAATATCAGAATAAGTTAAAGTAAACATGGCCTTCAGTTTGATTCAAAGGAACTTCTCTTATGAACCTTTTTATATGAGGTTTATAAGAGCTTTATAAAAGCCCATGAGCTACCCTGGACCACAGGGAGCCAAAGCCAAAGGGAGAATGCCTTTGCTTCAGGAACTTAGAACAGATGATCAACTGGTTTAGGCAGTTTATTTTTTCAAGAGACAGTCAACCATGACATTTCCTTTGGCCCAAATACCGCAGAAGATAAGTAGAAACTAGGTCATCTGTCAACTTTTATCGCACTAAGAGGTGTCTCATTGAAATCTATGACATGAATCTCAAGGTTCTAACCCCAACTTTCTAGGCTGTCAATATTCTGAACAATGATAGAAGTTTTTCATGAAACCAGTGGCTATATCCAGGTGGCTATGACCTATCATTTAATAATTGTTAAACAATCAGCAACAATAAATTATATTCGTTAGTTTTATTATGAATCTGTCAATTGACCCTTCCGCGACCACTCCCCAAAACGGTAACTGATCAATCATAGCATAGCAACGGTTACTAAGCTCGGGACCTCAGTCAAGCGAGCCATTTTGATGAATGGAAGTCAATGAGAGAGACGTCTGCTCGAGAAGAGAAAATGAAACGTTGTGCTTATGGAGTGTGTAATTCTGACAGTCGATATCCAAAAAGGCTGGAGGGAGGGGTAACATTTTATCCCTTCCCGAAACCCAAGACCCAGAGAGAGAAATGCCTGCTGTGGATCAAACAATGTAGACGACCCCCCCCCCCCCCCCCCCCCCATCAGCTGAATGTCAGCAACGTAAACAGAAGCACCTACTTTGTTCCAAGAAGCTATGTCGCTAAAATCTGCCCACTGCATCGAAAACGTGAGAAAACCCTTGCTTAAAATACGATTCAGTTTTACCACCTTACATGTTTGCGTCGCGACTGTGTAGATAATAGAACAAATAAACATAGCTGGAATGAACCTGTTAGCCTTAGCATTTGTCTGTCTACAAACACAGCATGTAATGTCGTGGTTGTAGCCTATATAAGCATATTGCAGACCCTTTTGCCTGCTTCGATCTGTGATCTTGCTGTTTTTCCAAAAAATGCTTATGATTTCTTTGGGTAGAGCTGAAATTGACACGGTTGAAAACATGTTGCCACCCCATTCATACCAATGCTGAGAACCTGGGAAACGTGAATGCTTGACTGATATACCAAACGTTGCTAAGGGGGGCGGAGTTTGCGGAAGGGTCAATTGGGGTGGATTGAACAAGTCAGGTACAACTAAAGCAGAAAAACAGCACCACCATGTGTAGAAATATGGGCACACAGTACACAGACAGTTTCTGTCCCACAAACCCAGATGACAAAGCCATCAGCAAAGTGCATGGTACTGTGGATCTTTCTGAGCAGTGCCACAACCTCAGCATGAACTTGTACACAGTACCGGTCTGAACACATCTCTATTTTGTTTTGATCACTGCAAGACCTCTAGGCACTCATAGATGCCCTAGGTAAACACTAGGCATACTTTAAACTCACTTTTAAAGACACGCTTTTCAGATGATGATTTTCCCTGCCATTATCAAATATTGTATAGAGTCTTTACAAATGTGCATTGTAGTTTGCATTGTAGAGAGACCTGTGGCTTTGTTCTGCAATGATAATGAAACCACTTACTCTGAGTGAACTAACCCAGGTGTATCACTAAGTCACGCACTTGGAACCTCTCCCTGGCAATGGGAGTACCACAGACACCCCACACCTCACTCAGTGCCCGCATGGAGGGTACCCCACATCAACATGACAGAAGTAACATTTATTTGAAACGAAAATGTAAAGCTAAAACCAACATGACTATCAGCACAGGGAGAGCAAATAAAACCACTATGTGTTATTTTCTGCTTTATGTGGCCTATGGCTATGACTATTTGGTTCTGGACAGGAAATGTGGTGGCCACCATACTTCCACCAACAACGTACCCATTTAATTGTGGAAATCTAGAGCAAAGGTCTACACTACCGCCCTTAACCTGAAGCAAAGTCCAGGTGGCTATTTTGAAATATGCCTTCCTTACAACAGCTAAAGTGAATAGGTTGTGTCTCATCCATCACACATGCAAGCATTCCCAGTGCACGGGGCTGTGGGTCTGACCACCTTGTTGTGTGCTAATGCTTGTGGGGAGGGTTGTGGGCGCCGTGTGTAGTGTAGGACTGAAGAGAGACCTCATGTTTCTGGCACCACCATAATCATGTACCAACATGTACATGTGACCCACATACAGTAAATCCATGACTGAACGGTTGCATTCCTTTTGTTCCTTCAGATTGAGTCATCGCTCACATGGTTCTGTTACCTCAAAATAGCCTAAAGACACTTTTCCCTTTTTTTGTCAGCTATAGAGTCTCTCTCTGAGCACATTAGAGGGATCTGCAGGCGCTTAGACAGTACACAGTAAAACACAAATCTTCTACTCATCATAGCATAGTCTCATTTATGTGTCTCTACTATGTGTAGTTGCTGGTGTGTGTCAACATTTAATTCCACTGTGTTGTATGGTGATAGTGAGCTCAAACAGCTTCGAGAGACAGTGAATTTGAAGAGCAATCACCAAAAGGACATAATGCAAGTCCACTGTAATGGTCAAATTGCATTACTGTTTTACATGGTTTCAAAATGAATTAATATTTTTTTTTTGCACTGAATGCATTCTGCACACAAAATAAGGTATGTTACACTTTGCACCTCATATTAACCGAAAGTTAATCTATAACTCATCTATGATTTAAATACATAGAATAGCTGAATAGAACTGAACTGAACTGAATAGAAATTATGTGTCCATCAAACAGTTTTACCCAGATGGATATGGATGCCCCAAATACAGATAAAACAAGAAGAATGTAAAGAAAGGGTCACAGATCAATTCAAAACGTGTGGACTTGATGAAGTTTACAAATTAGAAGTTGATGCTTAATGCGCCGCTAGGCAGCGACAGAGGCTGCGCCACAGCTGCGCTCACCCATTCACTTTCAATTGTTTGACTTCAGTATAACCCAATCGCGCTCGACCCGGTTGTCATGACGGAAACTTCGTCGTTAAGGTAATCCTGCCACTTCCACTTTGTCTGCTGACTGAAATGGTTTTAGGAGCTTCTCCACTTTCTCACCCCTGCAGATAACCACGCCGATCCTCCGAAATAGTTTATGTTTTAGTGACACGATTCACTACCCAAGCATAGGCTAGGCAACCAAACAAATTAACCTGGCCCGATACATGGCTTATTAACCTAGCTACAGGGGTTAGATATAGTGATGGTATAAGAGGAAGTTATAGACAACCACCTTACCTAGCATTTCAATTAGTCACTGACGAACGAGCTTTAAAACCTCAGTGGTCCAAACAGACTTGCTCAAGCAATTGATGTAGCCTATATACAACCATGGCTGTAATGTATAACTAGCATTGAAGACTGTCTGATTGTATGGATTTTCCTAATGCTTAGCGTTTGTGTTTGTGAATAGAGCAAGTTCCAATTCATTGATTTGCCTAGTTAACCTTAAATTCCAAACCTGAAACTCTTCTATTCAGTTCACCATAGGCTACTGTACTAACCCAACAGCAGCTTGGAGAAGTTGTTCAATTTATATAGCTTCAATGTATTATGCAGCTCAATTTCACAATGAATTAATTAATTACATCCACACACTGTGGCACAGATTTGAGAATGGTATGTGCAGAATTCAAACAAGGACCATTTGGAGAATTTCAATTAACAGCAACCTATATCTATATAACCTTTACAGCAACCTATATCCTTTGTGGAAAAAATAAAAATTGACATATATACTTTAATCAATGATTTGTCATTGCAATGCTTTAATATTAGTACTAATAACCCACACTGCTGTGCTACCTTTCATGGGTCGAGTGTTGCTTTACAAACAGATCGAATATTATCAACAACATTAACAGAGGCTAGCTGGCTTTATCATCACATCTTGATTATTCAGTAGGACATGCATTGTACTCTTCTAACAAATTAAATGTTTTCAAGTGCTGTGACTAACTGAACACTGAAATGAAGAAACAATGAGGCATTTATTCTGGTGAATGAAAATGCTCTCTGGAGCCGGTGTCTGTAGGTGCACCTAACATCCAACCTGTTCTCTTCTTCTGCAGATGGCAACCATGGAGGCTGAGGTAGCAGCACCCAGCCACACCCACAGTCAATAGACGAGGCTTAGCTGACATCTATTGTGGTGAGTGTGTATGCGTGTGGGGGTTGGGGGGTGGCTGGGGAGTCGGTGTGTCGATATGAGTGGCAGGTCTGTGGCATGTCTGTGTGTGGGTCAGAGAAAAACAGTCTGGTTGTAATGAGGGTATTTATTTAGGTTCTTCTGGCTGCTGGAACTACACAGGTGCACATGGCGGCTTTTCATCTATCTCAAGGCCAATTATTTGACAGAAAGAGAGCCATTCTTCATTCACTGCAAATCCTTCTGCTAGTTCTTTCTCCCCCTTGTCCCGCCCACTCTCTCTCCACAGAACGGATGACACGCGACGCAGACAGCCATGTAATGAAGTCTAGACGGTTCATTTTTTGCCCTTTTTTATCTGTCACCCTGACTTCCAAACCCACACACACACACACACACTCACACACACACACACACACACACACACACACACACACACACACACACACACACACACACACACACACTCACACACAGACCTTCAGTGAGTGACACGGTAGGTGAATTCATCAGTTTCTTTTAAGCCAGTGGTCTTAAAATACTAATTAGCAGGAGGAGTGTTTGCAGAGCTACTCTAGCTATATGTGTGTGTGTATCTAGTCTATATACATTATAAAAAGAGGACTGTATATTATGTACACACACATACATCATAAGCAGTTCTGCATTTTGTCTGTCCGTAATTCTTCTCAGGTAATGTGATTGTGTTTCCAGTGTGTTTATTTGTATAATTTTAGACACATCTCTTTACATTTTCAATAAGTTATATTTTTCAATTTGAACCAGGCATATTTGCAGTGAGTGAAGTTGAGATAGAGAGAGAAAGAGAGACACCCAGGCATTGTGGAGGGGAAGCTACTGTACAGTACAGGGACTGGAAGTAGGAGGGTCTCTCTTGTTGTCCCTTTGTGTGTGTGTGTGTGTGTGTGTGTGTATGTGTGTGTGTGTGTGTGTGAGAGAGAGAGAGAGAGAGAGAGAGAGAGAGAGAGAGAGAGTGGGAGTGAGTGGATGTCTGTGATCACTGTGTGAGTGTATGTCTGTGTTAGATAAAACTGTGCTAGCCCTCCAGGGGCAACACAGACTCGTAGAACCTTCCTCAGTAGGTGGGGGCAGGGTTAGGTTAGCTTTTTCTTTGGAGGGGGGGGGGGGGGGGCACCTTGAAGGTGACCGAGGGTCTTTTTTTTGTTCTAATTACCCAGGAGGCAGTGGGCCATTTTGTTGCCCCAGCAACAGGAGCAGCTGTTGCACATCAGCAATCTTTTTCTCCACCCAACTCCCCGCTTCCTTGGAGATTGTAACTGTACTCAAATTTATCATGCTTATGTCCGACTGTCAGTATCTGTCTAGCTCTCTTTATCCCTCTCATTCTCTCTCCCCCTCTCTCTCTCATTCCTCTTTCTCTCAGACACAAACATGTATAACAATAGACTGTCTGAACTACGTTTCCCTTTAAATTATTTATCTTCCTCATGCAGTCATCTTTAGGAAATGAAGTCGCTGTGTGTGTGCGTTCTCAAGGGGTTAAAGATCCACTTCATTATGAAAGCAAAGATCAGTGTGTGTGTGTGTGTGTGTGTGTAAGAGAGAGAGAGAGAGAGAGAGAGAGAGAGTGTTTGTGTGTGTGTGTAAAAGAGAGATAGTTTGTGTGTGTGTGTGTGTGTGTGTGTGTGTGTGTGTGTGTGTGTGTGTGTGTGTGTGTGTGTGTGTGTGTGTGTGTGTGTGTGTCTGCTGATATACATTAGGCAGCTTTGCTGCAGCCGGTTTCATTTCACTGCTTGTCAAATTTCAGTGTGGGTGCCTGTCTCTCACTCTCATTCTTTCTCTCTCTCTCTCTCACTCTCTATACCCCACTCTCTATCCGTCTCTCTCTGAGAGCACTTCCACATGGTAATCTCTAAGTGAGTCTTTTACTGAGGCTAGCTCTATCTTTGTCTTAAATTTCTCCACCCCCTCTCTTTCCCTGCCTCTCTCACACACACTCTCTCTCGCTCTCTCTCTCTCTATCTCCCGCTCTCTCTCTCTCTCTCTCTCTCTCCCTCACTGCCATGTGTGCCTCGCAGTGATCACACAGTGGAAGACGTACAGTATGTGAGCGAGTCTCTGTGTTGGAGTAGGATCACTGCAGCATTGCTGCTCTCTTTTACTCTGTGCACATTTCCATCTCTCTATCGTTGTGTGTGTGTGTGTGTGTGTGTGTGTGTGTTACATCAGGAGTCCCAGGACCCCAAGGAGGCGCAGAAGGGGGTGCAGAGAGGGGGAGGGGGGTGTAACAGCTTGATTCCGTGCCCAGGGAGGGGAGACGGGAGGTGCGATTCCTGCCCGCACTGCTCGCAAGGCACACTCCAGTTTGGAAAGAGGAGGATGCAGCTCATGTAGAGACAGAGAGAGAGAAAAATTGAAAAGAGGAAGAGAGAGTAACAGAGACGGCGGAGGAGGAGAGCAGAGGAGGGGAAGAGCCGTGGAAACGCTGGACTACAGCTTGTACACTGAGTGTGTGCCCTGCATGTGTGCAATTAGTTGTGCGCGCGTGTGTCTGCGTCTGCGTCTGTCAGTGTGAGAGAGACTGTGTGTGTGTGTATGTGTGTGTGTGTGTATGTATGTGTGTGTGCATCCCCTGAGGAACACTCAGACAGCGAGGGGAGAGCGATAGAGGGAGGAAGCTGCTTGTGAGCGCGACAGGAGGCAGGATATCATCTTTCTGGATTTGGAGAAGCAGTACCAGCCGCAGCAGGAACAGCAGCGGGAGGAGCGGGAGAGGTGCTGAGACGTTGAGGGGAAGGCTAGGAAGTGTGCGGGAGGCACTTGGAAACGTCTGCGGGGCATTGCCGGAACGTTGCGGGAAGGTTTGGAGAGAGCAAAGCCATGGCCGTGCAGTTGATGCCCGAGTCCGCTGTCTGCATGCTTATGGTGAGTACAGAGCGGTTTTCCCATTCAGCTCCATATGCTCACACACACACACGTACACACACACACACTGACCATTCATTCTAAACTCTACACTAGTACACATACATAACCACACACCTATGCACACACTTATAGGTGTTCACAAAAACCAAATAAGGCATTTTCCCCAAACTCTGCATGATGGTTGCCTGCCAGCACGCACACTCTCGCACCAGTACAAAGACACACTCAGACTTTCTCTCAACAGAGAGAGAGAGACAGAGAGATAGAGAGAGAGAGAGTTGCATCTCCCTTACTTCTCTACAAAGAATCACAGGTGTGAAAAGCACACCTTTGCTAACCTATTTGGTTGAACATTGTCAGCGGATGTGAAGGTGTATGATGGAGATGATAATTGCCAAGCACTGTTAATGACTGTAGAATATATTAATCAAGTGCCTTGTATTATTATATACCTTGTATGAATCATGTGCTTATGAAATTATCTCCATCAGTGTATCATTGTCTTCCCAAGTGATTTTCAGCCTGGTTACAATTAGAGGGTAATGCTGTAGCTCCACGTGCTAGAGTGCGCAGACATTGTGTGTGTGTGTGTGTGTGTGTGTGAGAGTGTGTGTGTGTCTGGGAGTGTGTCTGTGGGTATGGGTGTTGGTGCATTAGTGCTGGAGCTTACATGGGCTCAGGCTTTTGAAGCCTTGCATGGTGTAATCTTGCATTTATTAACAGATTGTAAATGTCAGTACTGTGTGTTTAGTAGAATATGCTGAATATGCTTTATATATGCAATATAGAATATGCTGGTGAACTGATAGATCTCTGCGTGTGTGTGTGTGTGTGTGTGTGTGTGTGTGTGTGTGTGTGTGTGTGTGTGTGTGTGTGTGTGTGTGTGTGTGTGCTTAGCAGGATGATGAAGGCTTGTGCTGTAATTTAGGTGCCTTTTATTTATCGGGGCCACCTGGCCTCTGACAGCACAGTACACTCAATATAGTGTTGGATCCCTCAGAATGCATGCGTGCACACACACATACACACACACACACACACACACACACACACACACACACACACACACACACACACACACACACACCACACACACACACACACGCACACACACACACACCACACACACACACACACACACACACACACACACACACACACACACACACACACCACACACACACACCACACACACACACACCACACACACACACACACAAATACACACACACTCTGCTGACTGTTTTTATTTTTTTTAGCTGAATCAGTCTTCAGTGTGTGTATGAAAGAGAGTGTGTGTGTGTGTGTGTGTGTGTGTTAACCCATATCAGACGGAATGTTTTTTTCCCATATTTTCTGCATATTGGTGCAAAAATGGTGTGTGTGTGTGTGTGTGTGTGTGTGTGTGTGTGTGTGTGTGTTTGAGAGAGAGAGAGAGATCTAGCGCCATATCAAAGTGGACATGTCTTTGTGCTACATAGCATCAGTGCCACTGTTGTTGGGCAACTGTGATGAGACGTTCGGAGGGGAACATTGTCTGTTTGGCATGTTTTGGTCTGCTTTGGCCTGGCCTGGCCTGGCTTTGGCATTGTTTACACCCCATGAGGAAGTGGCTCCCCTGCCCATCCTTTCCATCTGCACCTGTCATGGCTGTCTGTCGCCATGGCAATGAGCCATGTGGCTGTTGCTCCTAGAGGTGCGGTGCTGGCCAGCGGGGAAAAGAAGTGCAATGTGTTTCAGCCTCCAGATATTCCTGTTTTTTTTTTTTTTACCTCACTTGCTTTGTCACTCTGGCACCACTCCGTCATCTTTCTCTTATTCTGTCCATCTCTATATCATTCTCTCTTTTTCTTCTCTTTTTTCTCTCTCCCTGGTGCCAGCTCTTGATCTGTCACACCGTCTCGCTTTGTCTCCCTCAGTCACACCCTCTCTCTTTGCGTGTCGCTCCCCTCCTTCTCCAAAGCGCTTTTAGTCCCTCGCTCCCCTCCTTCTCACAAGCTCTTTTGGTCTCTCGCTCCTCGCTGCCTTTGAAGCCTCTACTGGGATGAGCGAGATGAGGGCATGTTCAGCTGGACAGGGGCTTTGTCAAGTGTCAGGGTGACCTGAAGGAGCTGACCTCTCCCATATGAGCTCATCGCTCTCTCTCTCTCATTCTCTGGCACTGAATCTTTTTCTTTCAGTGTTTCTTTCTCTGTGTCTCTCCATTTCTCCTTTAACCATAGCTGGTAATGTCAGAGTTAAACAGATACAGTGAGTGTCTAATATATCAACTATTCCTCCCTGTCTCTCTCTTTCTCTCTCTCTCTCTCTCTATCTATCTGTCTTCGTCTCTTTTTATCAGTCTCGCGCTCTTTGTGTTTGTCTCCTTCCATCTCTCCCTTCATCGTTCTCTTGCCCATTTCCTGTCATGTCACATGAGATGGTCTGTCATATCACATGTAACATGTTCCTCTCTCTCTCAAGTTCAAGTTCAAGTTCAAGAGCACTCTGTGGACAAACTGTGGATCATTTTTTAACTTCATTATATTATATGTTTCTCTGGTATCTTTCCGTATAAGTTCATTTTATTGTCACAACTTGTGTTGATCTCACGTTACAACCATGATTATATTGTGAGTAATTATGAGGTCTCTCTGTGACAGTCTGTTATCACTCAGGATCAGATAGAAAAATAATCTGTGTGTGTGTCTGTGTTTGCGTGAATGTGTGTATGTGTGTGTGTGTGTGTGTGTGTGTGTGTGTGTGTGTGTGTGTGTGTGTGTGTTAGGTATGTGTGTGTGTGTGTGTGTGTGTGTGTGTGTGTGTGTGTGTATGTATGTATGTGTGTATGTGTGAATGTGTGTGTATGTGTGTGTGTGTGTGTGCATGTATGTGTGTGTGTGTGTGTGTGTGTGTCTTAGAGAGGTAATATGGCTGCTCAAAGCTCCTCATCTCTCTTGACACCCCTATGATCCAGGTTTAAGGGCTGTGTGAGTTAATGATGGTTCAGCAGCATGCACTGTCTCCCTGCAGCACACTCCTCAGCCCTGCCATGCTGCCAGACTCACTCACATCACAGCACAGGTCCAGTTCCACACTATGGCAGTCTCTGCTTTCCTTCAATTAAACAACCGGTCCGGAAGGTTCAAACAGGATCTATCATACAAAACACACGCGCGCACAGTATTATTCTGAATCTGATCTGACACACACACACACACACACACACACACACACACACACACACACAAACACGCACACTATATACTATTTACAGGGTAAACATATACCTTGGTCTAATATAAATGGCACTGCTGGTACTGAGCTCTAGTTCTTATGAGGGCTGAGTTCTTCATGTT
>NC_137926.1:16011627-16016627 GCF_963457725.1 Sprattus sprattus | reverse complement strand
CAGGTCCTAGGTCATTGCCTATACACAAGACATAAGGATGAGAAGGTTTGCAGTCTATATGATGTGCATACTTATGTTTTCTGTGATGTGTGCAGTAGTGAAGTATGTACTGGTTCCATGCTCTGCATGGGGATTAAATTGAAGTTTAATTGCTAGACAAGAAGGAAAAAAGGATTATTAAATGTTCCCTACTGTTATCTTCACTGCTGGCTTTGTTTGAGAGGCTGCTTAATGGATCTCTTGTGCCCCAATAGATGTCTGATAAAGGGGGAAGTGCCGTCTTCTGTCCATACCGATAGTATCTCCAGCTTACAGACATCAGGCCGGTGGCAACTCTAGTCGATTCCATGCCTGTGTGGTTATCGGCAGAGCCGCTGGACAAACCTACATGTCTTATCTAAATGTAGTGCAGAGATGCCTATCAATTCCCAGTAAATTGGGATCGACCAGCAGCTGCACAGATTTAGCTCTGGCTCAAAGGTCATGGCTAGCATTATCAGAGAGATGTCTGTGGAGCATAGAGGTTAATTGGCTGCATTTGCGTAAAGATGGCTATCAAGTACCAGTGGAGCTATCAGGGTCGAGTTGATTTTTAAGCCACTGATATAAACATCGTGACTAGCATGATAAATAGATGCCTAATCAACTGTGAGCAGACACGTCATGGTTTATGCAGCACCAGCTAAGGCAGTAGCTCCTATTAAAAAATGCAATTCGAGCTAATTTATTGATAACCTACTGTGACAAGCATCTGTACACTAAAAATAAACAAGTTATGTAGATCGCTTATTTAGCATTTGCAATAACGCTTTTGCTTGTCATTAGCACACTGCACCTGACATCATGACCTTTATAAAAATACCACTGAATATTTTCAGAAAGCTCAGCTTTTTACTTTTTACTGGAGCTCAATAGGTGTGTTAGCAGAATACATAATACAGACTGTGTGTGTATGTGGGTGTGTGTGTTTGTGTTTGTGTGTATGCCTGTGCACTTGTGTTTGTGTGTGTGTGTATGCATATCTATGTATTATGTTGATTCAAGTGCTTGTGTATGCGTGTGTGTTTTTTCGTGTATGAGAGTAGTTATGTGATGTGTGTGTGTGTGTGTGTGTGTGTGTGTGTTGTGTAGCAGGGAACTTAGTGCTGTGGTGTGGTGTGGTGTGACTATCCACTGACATCCCTCCCGGCACACGCAGGCTTAGAGGATTAGCAGACTGGGGTCCCCTCTGAAGCTGTGCAGTAGATCAGCACTACTGAACTCTCTCAGTGGCTCTCACTCTGGGTCGCTGGCTCTGGTCTTGTACTCGACTTTATGTGTCAGGGGCGTCTTCGGATGAGCAGTAGAAGTAACAACAACTGTGGTTGATAACCGAAACCATGTCACTTATTTTTTGGATGAATATTCAACCATCATTAATTCTGTGTCGAAGCTGTGAACCTAAGACGACAATATGAGTTGTTTAGCAATTCATACAGTAAAAAAAAATTACAAAAAGATTTGTTCAGATTTTCTGTAGTCTGTTTTCTCTCTCTCTCTCTCGCTCTCTCTCTCTCTCTCTCTATCTCTCTCTCTTGTTTTCATGTTTGTTCAAGCACGTTTTCTACCAGTCATCGGTTATGAAGGGTGCGATGCTACTGGTGAAGTCATATTGATGTTTCTGCCTTTTCCAACAAACAACTACAAAGCCCCTGAAACGGAGCCTTAAACGGATCCATCCGAGCCGATCTTTAAAGCGCTGCTGTTGCCTATCTCCCCTCCGAGTCAGCCACACCTGCGCGCCTGTCAGATACATTGACAGCTCTCACAACTTAATCTGCATTCGTTCATGAATATCTCTGCACGTGAATCCCTCCTGGATTTGTGCATTCGCCGTGGCTACAACACCACAAGCTGTCTGCGGAATGAGGAATGAACTACCCTAATGGTTCCCAGTGTAGCCTGTTCTCAATGCAGTCCTTGCAGCTCAGTGCTGATTGACAGATTCATGTCATCCGCCATAAACTTTCATGAGACGCTGTCAGCTGCGGTTTGTCGCTGCTGTGATACCACTTCCACAGAAGCAAAATGCTGACAAGCACTGAAACACAAACTGCTGCAATTCCCTGCTCGCACTGTGGCACCTGATCTTTATTTTCCCCAAGCCTTTTTTTTTGCTCAGAAGGGCAGTTCAATCAAGCAGCTGCACACCCGAGTGGCACGAAATGACTTGAGAGAATTCTCCTGGAATTACACATTGGAAGGTGGGAAAGTCCCGGAAGATTTAAGCGTCTGTCTTAGAAGCTGGAGCATATTGCAATGCCCTGTCACTGTTGTGTACAAATACTTTTATATTAATATGTTCCGCTCTTCAGTTTTAGACTGAAGAGCCGTAACACTGTCGCATTTGTCCTCTGTATTTGACGGTGAGGTGACAGAACGTTAACAGTGCTTGAGTGTGTTTTGTTGGGTTGAGATTTTGTTTTGTTTTTTGAAGCGTTCTACCTCACAGTATTTGGGGTTTTCTGTTGGTAGGCAGTTTTTGCAAAGTGGCATTAGACTGTGTGGGATTGGGCAGTGCGGAGTCAGCTCCCTCGATGCTGCAAACACGGAGTTCTGAGCTCAATGATACACACGCACACACACACACACACACACAGAGACAGACAGACACATACACACACATACACACACACACACACACACACACACACACACACACACACACACACACACGCATGCGTGCGCTCACACACAAGCTCTCACACACGTTCACACACACACACTCTCACACACACACACACACACTCACACACACTCTCTCTCCTGCTGCGACTGGGGTTAGTGCTTACCTTCACCTCAGTAATACGGGTGGATATGGTGTTGTCAAGGTCATGAGAAGATGAAAAGCAGTGGTGTGCCTTTCATGTTGGCTCACTCTTCTCCTCCTCTTTTTCCTCCCTCGTTTTTACCAGCTTTTCACTAGCTTTTTCCATGAATGAAGCAGAGCTGTACACATATATGCCATCTCTCTCTCTCTCTCTCTCTCTGATAGATCCATTAACCCCAGTTATTCAAAGAAATGCACCTTAAAAGAAAGTGGCTGCCATTTGTGTGTGTTTCATCCCTTACTGCTCAAAGCCAAGCTGGCTCTTTGACATAAACGCGCTGTCAAACCCAGGGTAAGCACGGCAAAACCTACATAACTTTGGGCTGAATCAGTGCTCTCTCTCTCTCTCTCTCTCTCTCTCTTTAGTGAAAGCTGTGTGAATTCGATATGTTGTCTTTAATTGCCTGTTGTAATGTGAAACCATTAAATACTGGTTTAATAAAGTTTTACATCTCTCTCTCTCTCAATTCCAGTTTGAATTTTAATTTTGAATGTGCCTGAGGTCTGTGTAATGTCTGCACTCAGTAAGGAAATGCAGCTCTGTTTCAAACACTCTTTGTGTCCCTCTGAATCTATGGTGAAAGCCACCTGCTTCACATGGTCAGGGTGCTTTTGGGAATGAACCTATCCCCTTGCCAATCCCTCTCTCCCTCCCTCCTCTCCTCTCCTCTCCTCTTCCTCCTCCCCAGCCCCAGCCCGGAGAGTGGATGACATCATCCTGACTGCATCCGCCTGTGCTGTGGTTAAGCGAGCAGTGAGGGTTAATAAGCTGTCATGAAGGGACAATGAGCCGATAATGAAGGTTACATGGGGCGCTCTCTTCCTCTATTAGGGGGCCCTTGATTGCGTTAGCAACTTGCCCTGTACACTGACAGCACACAGCTGAATGAGGTAATGTAAAAAGATGGCCGTCCTCATGGCCTGCTGCAGGGCTCCATCGTGGCAAATCTGTTTTGTTCGCGTGCCGAGAGGAGAGGGGTGGGAGTGACAGGTGGGGTGGGCGGGGGTGAATTACTGTAAGTTTGCCTGTGTGGAGGATACAGAACAGATGCCCAAGCTAGCCAGTGCCTGTGTGTGTGTGTGTGTGTGTGTGTGTGTGTGTGTGCGCCTGTTTGTTGTGTGTGTGTGTGTGTGTGTGTGTGTGTGTGTGTGTGTGTGTGTGTGTGTGTGTGTGTGTGTGTGTGTGTGTATGTATGGGTGCGAGTGCGTGCAAATATGGATGTGTTTTGTGTATCTAGTCATGTATGTGAGTGTTTTCATGTGTGTTTTCATGTGTGTCCTGTGTGTCACGATAGTAATCATATATGTGTGTGTGTTAGTGTGTGTGTGTGTAAGTGTGTTTGATGTGCATGTGTGTGTGTGTGTGTGATTGTATGAGGGCAGAACTGTTTTGGAGGACATGCGCCAGATGCCAGCCATGCAAAACAGTGTCTCCATCACTCATAATTACTTTAGGTTTTATTACCCTGGCTGGGGTTCATGCTAATGTCAGTCACGTCTGTGTGTGTGTGTGTGTGTGTGTGTGTGTGTGTGTGTGTGTGTGTGTGTGTGTGTGTGTGTGTGTGTGTGTGTGTGTGTGTGTGTGTGTGTGTGTGTCTGTGTGTGTGTGTGATGTTCCCGTCTCCATAAACACATCTTATATTTGCTCTCAGTGTAATATTCTGCAGAATGACATCATGCAGCAATCCACATAATTGCTGTGCTGAACCCAACTGCAGACGTTTGTATATGTGTCTGGGAGAGAGAGAGCGAGTGTGCATTTGTGTGTGTGTGTGTGTGTGTGTGTGTGTGTGTGTGTGTGTGTGTGTGTGTGTGTGTGTGTGTGTGTGTGTGTGTGTGTGTGTGTGTGTGTGTGTTTGATTCCAGGCATAATTCAAGCAGTGTGTGTGTGTGTGTGTGAAAAATACTGTTCTGTATAACTTCTAACTATATGAATTGCACTTCATTCTGTTCCATTTATCTATTTGATCATTGGAGACGTATCCTCTTTCATATAGATGCTTTGACAGAGCTGGTTGGAAAACCCCTTTTACTTTTATCACTTGACAAACAAAGGGAGGCTTGATGATTTCTTCAAGTTCTACATCTCAGTTTTAAGCGTTTTTGAGAACTGTGAAGAGCGCTATATAAA
>NC_137926.1:16001627-16006627 GCF_963457725.1 Sprattus sprattus | reverse complement strand
CCCAAAATGGCTAGATCCGCCCCTGCTAATAATACTGTATCCATGATGGTTATAATTGCTGATTAAAGAATGTCTGCCTTTTCATTCTTTTATTCTCTCTGCGCGTCTCTTTTCTCTATAATGGCAGGTTATAGATGCAGTCTTTCATCATAACTGACAGAGTGCATGTGAGACAAATCATAATATGCTCAGATGCCTCCCAGTGGTTTGTGTGTGTGTGTGTGTGTGTGTATGTGTGTGTGTGTGTGTGTGTGTGTGTGTGTGTGTGTGTGTGTGTGTGTGTGTGTGTGTGTGTGTGTGTGTGTGTCTGTGCGTGTGTTTGTGTGGGTGTGATTCCCGGCATCATTCAAGCAGTTTCCTTATTAAGTTCAATGTGTGTGTGTGTGTGTGCACATTGAAACTAACATCCTTCCAGCCCACAGCCCACCCACACACATTGGCATACATTCTGGCCCCAAGCACATTGTATAGCGTATTGCCCTTTCACACACACACACACACACATGCCAACACACACAGACACACACACACACACACACAGAACATTCATACAAGCATGCTTATGTTCGTACAGATACTCTAATCCAGCCCCCACACACACACACACACACTTCACCAGGGGGCCATGCTTTGGGGGCTGGCTCTGTTATTTTAGGAAACTCTTTTGTTTTAACCTCCCACAGACTGCAGCGCGTAAGCTTGCGGCTCCTCACAGAAACACGCTATGGTCTAACCTCTCTTCTCACACACACGTTCCCCTCTGTGCCTCTCTGGCTCCGTGTTCCTTAAGTGGTGTGCATGGAACACCCACATGACTTAGAGAACGTGTTTCTCATCTCTACTCATCCTAAGAGAAGGTTGTCTAAAATGTGTCTCCACGTGTGTGTGAAGTGTTCAGAGCGATAGTTATATGCCTGTTACATATGCGATCCTCATTGTATATGTCACTTTTTCAGATTTGAGTGGTTTGTTCATGTTTTTATTTTCATTAAACATTATGGGACCTAGTTTGGCGGTGGAAATGCATGATTAACTACTCCGCACCAGACACGTTGTCTTATAGTACACTATGGAAAACTACAGCGATTAATTATGCATTTCGCTAAGGCTTGGATTTTGAATATAGGCGTGGTGACAGGGAACATTTGAATGTGGCAATCACAAATCACCAATGTCCAAGTCTGATTTTTCTATCAAATCAAATCAAGCTTTATTTATACGGCGCATTTCATACCAGGAGGTAACACAATGCGCCTCACAATACGTTGCCTTCCCTTACAGTTTGGTGAACTGTTCTACCTTGTATTTACCTTCCCGTTGACTTTGTGTTATCCACCAAGTGGCCCATGGAAAAGCATCACGGGAGTGAGAGATGCCCAAAAATATCATGTTCCCTTTTTTGGTGGCACATTATGCCTACATATTTAAAAAAAATAATACATTGTTTGTTTTAAAAGGTTAAACCTCTTGAAAGACTTGAGCATCTGGAAACAACAGTGGCGATTTTAGCCTGAAATTTCTAGTGGGGCAAATTTATATGACGTCATATTACATAAAAAAAATAGAGGTAGCTGATTATTATAACAGTAGGCCTACATATATAGACCAGTCAGGTATACTATGGGCTGCATTTTGAGTGCCAGCAGGGAGCAGACATCCTATTTCAAATACATGTCACATGCTTTACAGCTCAGCACGACACAAAGATGTTGCCTATAATAATATTAATAATAATATTGCATTATATTTTAAACGCACTCTTCGTTTCAAACAATCTCAGAGCGCCAACATGGTACGCAATATAATATAGCATTAAAGTAAAAAGATTAGACAGACACATAGCTTCAATAACTTGCATAATTTATTAAACAAAACGATCTCCTTCAGCTCAGTTTTGACTCACCAATGCAGATCACTTAAAAAGGAAGTTGGCTCCACGGTTCTTTGCTTGAGCAAACCTCTCGATTACGTTGTCGTTAAAATCCAGCAGTCCATTAATGAAGGTGTTTTCAATAGAAAGCATGGACTGTGTGGTCCCAAACGTTGTATTTCCAATTTTTCTTCCTGCGGCAATGTGCTGAAATGCACCCTCAGCAAACAATCTACGTTATTCATTCTTATCCATTCATTAAAAAACTCTTTCAAAATTGTGTAAAATCTACCAATAGCGAACTCTTCTGTAAGTCTCCTGTAACTCCTGATCTCACTCTCACTGTATGTTTTTTTGCTTAGTCTCGGGGTAGAGTTCTTGCGGGTTTCCCATTATCCCAGTCTACTAGTGATGTGTCGTTCGTGAACGATTCATTCATTTTGAACGAATCCTTACAACGACTCGAGAGTAACGAGTCCTCTCAAAAAAAGATTCATTCTTTTTCTCGTTCATGACCGCGCATCGGGACTGTTGCATTGGCTAAGCCAAGGAAACAGAAATTATTCGTTGAATGCAGGTCACGTGAAAAATTATCCAAAGACCCGTATCCGAAGACCCAGTCGGAAAAAGAATGAATCATTTCTGTTTCCTCTAGCTGACTGTAGGCTACTGAGCCTATGCAGGTCACGTGGAAAAGGATCCAAAGACCCATATCCGGCAGATGAACGAATCATAGATCCAAAGACACGGTTTGCAAAAGAACGAATCATTGAACGAAAGACCCATATCTGGCAAAAGAACGAATCATTGAACGAAAGACCCATATCCGGCAGATGAACGAAACGTTGATCCAAAGACACAGAGTCGGGAGGTGAACGATTAGGTCATCTGTCGGATGCAAGTATTTGGATCATTTTTCACGTGATCTGCATAGGCTCAGCATGGGAAGCTAGAGAAAACCGAAATGTTTCGTTCATTTTGACTGGGTCTTCGGATACGGGTCTTTGGATATTTTTTCACGTAACCTGCATATGCTCAGAAGAGGAAACAGAAAGGACTTATTAACCTCGTTCACTTTCGAGTGTCTATGTTTAGTAAGACGTGAATGATATTCGTTCACAAGAAGCAATTACAGGTTTAGTTATTTTAACTTTACATACAGTTCAGTGCAGCGTAATTGTTTGCCGTGATAATTAAATGCTTATGTGATAATAAATGACCATTTCATCCAAACTTTCATAATAGGCTACATTATTTGAATGCAGGAATTTCTTTTAAATTAGTATCTGCTGGTTTACATGCAGTAACCTCCATGAAAATATGATACGTGTTTGTAGTGGACGTATTTACGCCAGGGAATGGACGAACGACTCGAAAAAAGATTCGTTCATTTTACTGAACGAGATTCAAAGATTCGAGTCGGTAAAATGATCCGAACTTCCCATCACTACAGTCTACATTACGTAGAATACGTAGATTACGCAGTTAACGTCTAGGGGCAAATTTGAAATTGCCCCTAGCCTCAATGTTAACTTTGGCCGGTGTGGTCATTGGTGTTTCTATGGTAACGGTGGGGCAGCGTGGGTCTTTGCCCCTCCGGAAACAGGAAACGGAAATATAGACATAACGTTCATTCATGCCTATGGCAAGCACACAGGCAGTAGAACACACAAATCAAATTACTCCAAAACAAGACTATAATGCTTGTGAGTCAAGTTTATTCACACAAATATGTACGCTACTTTGCATATAAAAATATAGTTTGCCACGAAGTAGGAATGGATTGAGCCTTCTGCTCAACAGCGCCATCTCGTGGGTCTGGTGGGGCACTGCCCCACCTGCCCCTAATGTAGAAACGCCACTGGGAAACAAATGTCATCCATGACATAAATGCAAAATAATAATGTCTTGTTATTTCTGTTCACATATTATAGTCTAATGAGACTTAGGCAGAAAAAGAAACCACATGCTGCACCAGAACATTTCTACAAAAGATCTTTAGTTTTTTTTTGCCCCCAAGGGAATGCAGATAGAGATTTCATCAGTCTGGGTCAGGTGTTCAAATGTCATCATTAACATAGCTTGCAACCTCCCATCTTCTTATCTTATTATGCACTCCCCATTCATGTAGGATACTGGTCGGTGCTGCTCTTGCATTTTACTGGGATACCCATCCCATAGTCAGTATATCTGCAGATATAGTCATCAGTACTTTGGTACACAAATGTATGTCCACGCTCTCTCCTTGAGCCAATGCTCAGCTAAACAGGCTTTCACTCACCTGTTCAGGGCTGCTGGTGTTCTGGATGCGTTGACTGCACCAAACAGCCTCTAGTTTCTGCCTCGGATAATTCTAAGTATGCTCTTGCTGTTAACGCTTCAAACTATTCTTTAACGCCACCACATCGTAGCCTGTGTCTCCAAGTGGGGAAAGTAGCAAAAGTAGCCTTCTAAGAAAATACAGGTTTCCGTCAGAAAACTTTTATTTCCATGGAAAGTAGAGCTGACCTCTCCTGCTCCCACAGGGCGCAGCAGAGGGAGTGTCAGAATGTCTGCCAAAACATTTAACATTTCACAGATGTAAGCATTTGGTTTCAGTACCTAGCTCCGAAGTTGCAAACATGTTTCATGAGATGGATTTAAATGATTAAATTGAAAATGTATGACATGTTACGCATGTTTGGACATTTTACAATCTAGGCCTAAATACATTTTCCAGAATGGATGCGTTTATGAGATGGGTTATATAAGCGCCTAGAGACAATTGTATTTTTATGGCGCTATATAAATACAATTAAATTTAATTGAATATTGATCTCGACAAAAATCACGTCATGGATTCTAAGTGAGCAAAACTCTTCTCTTTTTACAGGTTAAAAATCACATACCCTAATAAACAATGTAACAGTCAGTTCGAAGGGATGTTGCTTGGGCATTTGAAAACATGTCTGACATGCTACAATTATGCATCAACAAATCTAATTGTTTAAACAACAGAAGAAGCACTTTGGTTTAGTCCTTGTTAAAGCGCTCCTTGCGGTCATTGTCCAGAACTCCTGCCGATATTGGCATCTTCTAACATTGTAATCTCGTCTGAGCATTCTGTTTAAAGTGATTGTTCAGCCGTGAT
>NC_137926.1:15989127-15996627 GCF_963457725.1 Sprattus sprattus | reverse complement strand
TAGAGGGAGTGTAAGCCCACAGATAAGAACATCCCCTCTCATACAAAGGAAACCTATGTCAACTCTAAATAGGCTGAAAAAGATTGTTGTTTTTGGTACCAAAACAATATTTTATCTTGAATCAGACATTTTTTCATATCCTGTATGTTGTAGTTGTTTGCAAGTATGGAAGTAATAACAGGAAGTAATGAAGGAAATGAAAGTAATAACAGTAGACCAGTTCTGACAAACTATTTACCATTGATGTCTTCCACTCAGCACCAATGAATGTACTAGGGCAGAAGAGTAAAGGTCTTATGAAAGATCCTCAGTCAACCCTTTGTTATTGACATGACAGGCTTCCGATATCAGATTTCCTGAAATAAACGTCTCTTTTAAGGTCAGCAAAGTAATCTATTGCATCTCCATTCAATTTCCTCTTAAGGGACTGTATGTTTGTGTGTGCATACGTGTGTTTGTCAATTTGTTTGTGTTTTTGTCTGTGTCCAGCGTCCTTGACTCTCTGTTGTGTTTGTTTCAGTGTGCGTGTGTGCAGGTGTGTGTGTTTGTGTGGGTGTGCAAGCATGTGTGTGTGTGGGCCTTCTTATCAGTCTCCTGGTAGATGTTGTGATAGGGTGATAGGACCAGCTGTTTGTGTTCCCAATAATTGGCAGCAGCTGTTCCTCACATAGACACCTAGTGGATGCCAATAGGTTATCCTCCCATCTCCTTCATCGACTAGCAGGGATGATGATTAAGACATCATCCCGCTGTTTAACAGGACCCAGCCTGGTTGCTTATATAAGATACACAGACCAAATTTAGGAAACAGCACACAGAAGCTAAGACTTTGCCTGTAGTATGTGCATTTGAAGACTTCTGGACTGAGTGGTTTATTCTATGAGATCAGGTTTTAAAAAGACAACTACTGTATGCATCGTTTTGTAGTAACCACGAAATGTGTTTTTTTTTTTCAGCACAGGTTGTTAATTTGCACAGCAAGATGGTTTCTTCCGCTAAATGTTGACCCAGATGTTGCGGCATGGCAACAGCATAGCAACCTTGAAATGGTGAGGCTGCCCTCAGCAGAGGCATCATGAGGTGTTTTTTTTAGAGAGAAACATGCAACCAACATAATCAAGAAAACAGAGAGACCAAATATAGTTCAGTCATCAGACAAAAACAAAACAAATTTATAAACTGAACATTCGTGCATTGTACATTTACAGAGAAAACAAGTATAGAATTAGCCTATAACCAGGCACAAATTTAGTTAATGAATAATCCTAACGATCCCAACTGGGAGCAATAAGCTAGGCTAGCATTGAATATCTGTGAGGACACATGTAGGAGACAATCCTGTTATGAGAGGAGCCATTGAGTCTTTGCCATTGAGTCTATTGGCAGCGCAATCAGCATACATCCTCACAAATCATTCTGAAATGTGTTCATTTGAATGATGAATTGTCTTTCCGTTCGGAGTTCATTAGCAGTTCATTTCTGATGCATTTTAGCTCTCAACCAATGATTTCCACTGTATGAAAATCATTATCAATAAGCCTTCATCATCATTCATAAGGTTTAATTTCCGTCGAAGCTATTGCTATTGTAGTGAAGCAACTGCTGCTGGGTTGAACGTGTTGAGAGTGAACAGAATTAACAGTTTAACTCCTCTTATTCTCACACACACTCTAACGACCTCTGCATCAACATTATGATAATTTGTGTTTGCTATAAAACTGGATGGCTGCACTGTGTTTGCCATTATGCGTACGCTTATTGTATTTTATTATTTTAAACAAATCAGATCCTGAGCATAATGAGTTTTTTTTTTTTAGATTAAAGGGTCCTAAGAAATCTAGTCTGAATGCCCTATCCTTTGATAAAATATGCACTTGTGTTCCTCGGTAATTAAGCAATGGGTAAATTAACCTGCACTCAATAGACCCATTTAAAGTCCTAGAGACATTAAAACAACAGAACCATTAGACAGTACAGACATAGGAAATAAACATAGAAAATGACCCTCAAAAGGCAAGTTCCATAGGCATACACCTGAATCATTGGCTCACTCAAGGGTATACAGTTCAGTTGGAAAAATAAATACAAGTATTCACATGATGGACGCCAGGGAACTGAACTGAGAAAAGAGAATGTAGATGTGTTTTCTAATTTGGTCTACTCTAGTTTGGGGCCTCATGAGCAGAACCCCAAACTAGAGTAGACATGCAACCAAGGCCATCAGGCTTCATCTTTAGTGAATTAGCCCCCACCGTTCCTGCGGCCTAATCTCCATCTGACATTTCAGGGGTTTCCTCTGGGCGGTGTGCGTCTGTCTGATTGAGGAAATTAAACTTTCACAAACAAAAGCCTCGGCATCACCAGAAGGGCAGGGAGCCACTGAAGGTCACGGAGGTGAATGGATTGTTTTTTCTGCCCGCGTTTAAAAAAAAAGGTCATTGCCTTCCCCTGAACAGACCCCGAAGGGAAGAGAAGGAGTGCTATTTCTCTCCGAGAAGAGATGATTCATGTCATAATGAAATCCAAAAAGCTCTTAGAGGTGTTTTGAAACAGGCATCATCTTGATTATTTTTATGTTTTTCGACCTCCCTTTCGGCAGTTAGAGCACCTCAATTTTCGCCCGTAGCACGGCACATGCCTAATGTAGCTGATAGAGAGATTACCCCCTGAGATACAGCCTGGTGTCAGCCCTGGACTGCTGAAATCCCACTCCGCAACATGTGATACATCATCACTCACATATGCAATCACTGAGATACACACAGTCACACACACACATACACGCACACGCACACACACGTACTCAAGCACACGCTCAGGGGAGTAGTCAAGGGTAGACGGGGACGTGTGTGTCGGAATCACTCCGTGGAGACAGAGCATCGTCAATCTCCATCTGCCGTTGTTCTTGGACACACACACACACACACACACACACACACACACAGAGACACACACACACACACACACACACACACACCACACACACACACACACACACACACACACACACACACACACACACACACACACACACACACAGCAGTCATGTGCCCTGAACCTGGCACCATAATCACCAGGTCTGACTTACGACGAAATCATGGATGCTCAGCGCAAAATTGTCGGCCTCCTCAGCATCCAGGGCAGCAAATCTCCCTCCAAATGGCAAGAAATGGGCCTATAAAAATGATATGTTTGTCTGTGGCGGCTCTAAGGTGTCCGTGGGGCTTCTGGCTGACGGGGTGGTTTATTGATGGGGATAATACTAGGGGACTGTTGCACATATTGACCAATTTTGATGAGGGAGGGAGGAGGAGTGGGGGTCTTTATATTTCAACACGTTTTTCTGTGTTCTTTCTCTTGTGCCGCTTTTCCGATCTCTCCCTGTCTGGCAGTCGTTGTGGTAGAATGATTTAGGGAAGCATTTTCAGAGCAAACCCATGGTAGATTGTAAAAATTGTGTGCAGGAAAAAGAAAACTAGCCCACTCTGTCTACAAATAGGCCGTGTAGATTATAGCCAGAGAGTTATAAATGAGAGGGGATACTGTTCTAATATATGCAAATGGCTTGCTTTGGTATCAAATTACACACATTGAAAATCACAGCATGCAACATAAGATTGAGGTTTGATATGCATAGCGGTGAGAAAGTGATACAAAAGCGTCATATTTTTTTACACATTATTACTTAAATTATTTTTTGGCCTGGCCTGTAGAGATCAAAGATGGGTGATTATCTTCCCATTCTTTTGAACTTCCACTGCCTCCAGGAAAGCACCCAGGTAATTATGTTTTCCAATCAGTTCAGATATGTTTCCTGCCACGTTTGTGGTGTGATACTAATAATCTTTCTCTGATATTAAAAGAAACAGTGTTTAAATCACTGACATGTGAAAGGAATGGATTAATCATTAATGAGCCAATCAAGAACCTTACAGATGCGCAAATGTGTAAAAGGTACGTGTTTTTCTGTAATCAGGAGATTGTGAATGAGATCAGTTCAATTTTAGATACGGACTGAAAATGTAATACAATGCAGTAATGGGATTGCCAGTTTTATAATGATTTGCCTGTCGGTAATGGGATCAGCAAATCTCCTGATCAGGTACACTCGCTCAGCTTTAACTAGTTTTTGGGGTTATTTATTAGATATTTAGTTCTGCTCCTGACAAATAGGCATGATGCTAACACAGAACACCTACATGCATGCATGTTCATTTTGCTTTATGAAAATCATGCAAGTCATCAGTAGGGGGTGGTGTACGCACGGCCAAGGGTCTTTTCTCTTCCATGTTCTTCAACTCGAGCAAATTAAAGGAGCTCACACAGGTTAAGACTTAGAGACTGGGGATGGACTGGCCATCTGGCGCTTTCCCTGTGGGCCGGTGCGCCTTTTGGGCGGACAGAATAAGACTAGGTAGATAAAGCGCCCCATTGGTTGTTTCTCTAACTGACTGACACTAGCTGGTCCAATTACATCCTACTAGGCCAGCCCCCTTTGTGTCTCAGTCTCAACCATCAGCTTAGCAGGTGTCAGGAGAGTGTCATGAGGAAGGTGACTAGAGACTAATAGAGCCAAAGTGCTTTAACATAAGCCTTCTTTCAAGTTCAGCATCCCATCAAGCTAAATAGTTAAATAGCGCTAGTAGGGTAGCCTTAACATCAACAAAAAGTTTGATAGGTTATAGCAGAACATAGCATGTCCGTTAACTATGAGTTGGTTCCTGTATTTCAATGGGCTAAGAGTATCTAATACATTTTTGTATCAAGAAGAACATTATTGTCCCCCGTTATATTGCTAACCATTAACATACAAACAAACAAAATAGGCAGCTGTTGTTGATTGACTGTAGTATTATGTAAACAATGCAGCTTCTTTATTAAGATGCCTTTGCACATCTTTATCAGGGAATTCAATCATTCTGGACCTGAATTATCTCTGATCTCAAGTTTTCATAAAATTACCTCATGAGACTGTTAAAAAATATTTGATCTTGCAGTTGTGTTGTCCTCTTAGTTGCTGCAAAGCTGTGTGGTAGAGTGAGTATCTGAAAGATATTTAAGGAAAACTCAAAGCTGTGTGGTCTGGGTGTGTGGTAGAGTGAGTATCTGAAAGATATTTAAGGAAAACTCAAAGCTGTGTGGTCTGGGTGTGTGGTAGAGTGAGTATCTGAAAGATATTTAAGGAAAACTCAAAGCTGTGTGGTCTGGGTGTGTGGTAGAGTGAGTATCTGAAAGATATTTAAGGAAAACTCAAAGGTGTGTGGTCTGGGTGTGTGGTAGAGTGAGTATCTGAAAGATATTTAAGGAAAACTCAAAGCTGTGTGGTCTGGGTGTGTGGTAGAGTGAGTATCTGAAAGATATTTAAGGAAAACTCAAAGCTGTGTGGTCTGGGTGTGTGGTAGAGTGAGTATCTGAAAGATATTTAAGGAAAACTCAAAGGTGTGTGGTCTGGGTGTGTGGTAGAGTGAGTATCTGAAAGATATTTAAGGAAAACTCAAAGCTGTGTGGTCTGGGTGTGTGGTAGAGTGAGTATCTGAAAGATATTTAAGGAAAACTCAAAGGTGTGTGGTCTGGGTGTGTGGTAGAGTGAGTATCTGAAAGATATTTAAGGAAAACTCAAAGGTGTGTGCTGTGATGAACTGGGCCATTCTGAGCCAAAAGACCAGGGATCATTTTTTTGTCCCCATCCAGCCCTGCGTATTAATGCATAATCTTTTTTTTTAATAGAAAGTCATAATCTCTCACCACTTCTTATCATGTCGTACCTCCCATAATCTCTCATGAACTATGGATTATCTTTCATTACCTGCGAAGAAATCTTTTGTACTGTCTTATTTCCAGGTTTTCCATTGTGAGATTTTAGACGGAGTGGTTGTGTGGATTGGGTGTGTCGAAGAGGTGATATATTTGGCAGAGCTCAGTGTGTGTGGGGTGTGTGTGTGTGTGTGTGTGGGGGGGGGGGGGTTACATGCTGTGTGAACATGACACAGCCTGAAAAAACACTCATTTCTATCCAGTATCACAGGGTTTCTCTAAATCTCTATCTTTATGAAAAAGCTTCAACCTAATGTCTTTACTGCTTGTCTCCACTCTGAAGCCCTAAATTCCTAATTTCCCTCGGGATAATATTCACTATTGTGAACCAGGTGGACCAGGGAGGTCTGATGAAGGATCCTTTGTAATACACTTTCAACCAACACGTTGGCTACATGTAGCTATATCAGCATCCTGACTTTGTAGCCATGAAATCTTGTTCCACCTAACTCTAGACTTTACATACAACCTCAATCTTAAAAGGGTCTATGAAGAAGAGTGTTACCCCAGTGCTAATAAGCTTCATAGCCTCTGACCCCATAGTTCTGAACTTTAAATGACCTCATAATTGTCTTCCCCTTGGACTCCACCTTAATCGTTGTGTCGTACACTCACACCAGCCAGAACATTATGAGAAAAACACAAGGTCAGCCCTAAAAGACACATGCCTTCTTGTTCAAATCCTTTCCTTGATTGAACATGGCTGGTGTACTAAACCCAACTAAACCTTCTCCAAAGGCTAAGTCCAACACCCTGGCAAACAAACGGCTGTCTGAGCCTTGGCGTGCGGTATATTGCACTGAGGCTATGGATTGGAGGTAATCCCTAGTGGTCTCCACGACTATCTGTGCAGGTGAGAGAGAGAAAGAAGGGAGAGAGAGACAGAGAGGCTGTTTGTGGCAGAAGAAACCCAATTATTTCTGAAGAGCACTTTCTTTCTGAAATCACAGAATGGCAAGTATGGAGGGTTGTTTAAGTCCCTGTAGAGTTTTGAAACAGTCTCTGTGTGTGTGTGTGTGTGTGTGTGTGTGTGTGTGTGTGTGTGTGTGTGTCTGTGTCTGTTTCTGTGAGTGTGTGGTTGTGTTTCTCCCACTTGGATGAGAGACAAATTGAAGATGACGGACAGACCCATGTGGCAGCCCTCTCTTTCCCTCTTGTGCCCCTCCAACTCTTCCTTATTTCTCCATAAAGAGAGAAAAAAACACAGATGCTGCCACTACTGAGCCCTCTGTGTCGTCTGAGAGAGAGCCAGGCAGGGGTTGCCCCTGACGACGGTTGCTAGGCGACAGCACAGCGAGTTGCCATGGCGGGTGTGGGTGCAGGCTGTGACTCCTTGCGCACAAACACGCACATACTCTCACACATGCACAGATAAAGTAGGAAAGAAGATTCCAAGCTTACGCATCCACAGTCCCGGACATGCTATGACTTGAAATAAAAATTCGACTCTATTTAAAAAATGACAGAACTTGTGAGGGATGTGTGTGTGTGTGTGTGTGTGTGTGTGTGTGTGTGTGTGTGTGGGTGCTACAGAGAGAAGAGAATAGCCAGTAAAACAAAATTTGGGTAAATAACAAGGGAAGACGCTGGGGAGAGCCTGATGTTTTTCTTCCACACACACCTCACTCAGAGGAAGACAAGTGTTGTACATCCAGCACCTGTGCGGCTGAGAGTGATGCTGGTGAG
>NC_137926.1:15956627-15979127 GCF_963457725.1 Sprattus sprattus | reverse complement strand
CACACTCTCCCCTTATCTCTCTCTCTCTCTCTCTCTCTCTCTCTCTCTCACACACAAACACACACGCACACATACACATACAGCCTCTCCCCACACACACATACACATATATACACACTCTGTTTTACACATACACGTACACAGGAGGTATAGCCGGTGCCTTTCATGCCACTTGGCTGGGTGTTGATCAAATTGGCAGTGTTGGTCGCTGTCTGGTGTAGGGCATGTTACTGTAAGCACACTATTCCTGCAGAACCGTTCCGGTTCCTTGTTGGTTGTTTTCCTTGTTTACCCCTGACATCTCAATCTGCCACACACACAAACAGTACAAACACCATTTAGTCACATCATTTATTTTGTTTCGTCCACTAGAGCCTCTCATCCTCATACCTGAGAGTTCTGTGTAGCCATGGAAACAGAGGGTCTAAAAATGTCATTGGGTGCAGGTCTGAATTCGTATCTAATTCTGTCCAGTAAAGTCACCTCTGACCTCAAAAAATTTGTATATGAAAGTCCATGTTTGTGTGTGAGTAGGTTTTGTAGAGTGCCTACATGTTAAAAACGCAAAACATTATGTTGAATGTGGGTGTGAGTGGGTGTGTTTCTTTAAGTCAGAGATGGATTTTATCAGCTGGCAATGAGAGAGTTAATCCTCTATAAAATGACCTTATGGTCTCGTAACACAGGAATGATCACACACACACACACACACACACACACACACACACACACACACACACACACACACACACCTCCTGTCATTTCCTTCTCTCTCTCTTTCTCTCTCTCTCCCTGTCTCTCTCCTTATGTCTGTCTCTCTCTCTCTCTCTCTCTCCCTCTGTGTCTTCTCCTTGCTGACCCTTTGTTGTGTTTGTCAGCTCATCTGAATGCAGTAATTGAGTTCCTCCTCACCCCATCTCCTCCTATTCTATCTCCTGATCGGTTCAATAGGGGGTTAATACCCACCTTAGAGAAGTGGGTAAGCGCCTACACTGTGTGTGTGTGTGTGTGTGTGTGTGTGTGTGAGTGAGAGAGAGAGAGAGAGAGAAAGAGAGTGAGAGCAAGAGAGAGCGATGCCTATAATTGACTTTTCTCCTAGTGTAATTAGAATGGCCCTGATAGACTTTAGCCATCATCACAGTGGTGAATCAGGAGAGCTGTTCGTCCCTCGTTGAGCACGGTCCACTTCACTGACTGAAGAGATGGCCGGAGAAGGCACAGCCAAAACAGCTATCTTTGCATATTTTCCCCTCAGTTTGAGTTTGTCTATGCGTGTGTGTGTGTGTGTCCGATGTGTGTGCGTGTGTGTGAGACAGAGAGAAAGAGAGAGAGAGAGAGAGAGAGAGAGAGAGAGAGCATATATACTGTATGTGTGTGTGTGTGTGTGTGGGTGTGTCTGTGTTTGTGTATGTATAGGTACAGAAGACCCTTCTCTATTGCTGAGGCAGCGGTTGTCAGAGCTGTGCTGTGTGTGTGTGTGTGTGTGTGTGTGTGTGTGTGTGTGTGTGTGTGTGTGTGTGTGTGTGTGTGTGTGTGTGTGTGTGTGTGTGTGTGTGTTTGTGTGAGTGGGGGTGTACACGGCACGCGTGGGAGATTAGTCTAAGGCAGCCGTGCATAAAGTTGTGAGAAAAGAGGGGAATGTGATGTGCGTGGGCAACCCTGCTTCTCACGCGTGTTTGACATCAGAACATACTGTATGAGAGCAAAGCAGTAGGATGTTTGCCTTCAGTGCGCACACCCACAGGACAGCATGGGCTACTGTATGAACCGTATCAAAGGTCTGTGTGTGTGTGTGTGTGTGTGTGTGTGTGTGTGTGTGTGTGTGTTTGAGTGTGTGTGTGTGTGTGTGTGTGTGTGTGTGTGTGTGTGTGTGTTTGAGTGTGTGTGTGTGTGTGTGTGTGTGTGTGTGTGTGTGTGTGTTTGAGTGTATGTGTGTGTGTTTTTTGTGTGTGTGTGTGTGTGTGTGTGTGTGTGTGTGTGTGTGTGTGTGTGTGTGTGTGTGTGTGTGTGTGTGTGTGGGTGTGTGTGTTTGTGTGTGTGTGTTTGTGTGTTTGTGTGTGTGTCTGTGTGTGTGTGTGTGTGCGCGTATGTATTTGTCTGTGTGTTTGTGTGCGTGTGTGATGTTTTGCTTCAAAAGCAAAGATCAAGATGAAAGCTATTCAGCCAGTGCTGTGGTCTTTATGCCTTTATGCCCTAATGTTTGCTGCTGCTCAAAGCCTATTGTTTCACCTGCACTCTCACTAGCAACGGTTAGTTCAACTATACTGTATGTAACATTCATATTCTGACTGATATTACTTCAATGCTAACAAAGCAGGACTGATCACCAGCCCAACAGTATGTTCAGAGAAGGCCAATCACTTGTGAAAGTTCATCGTTAATTGCTGATTTGTCAGAAGCTGTGGAGGAGTCCATGTAAACTCAGTCAAGAACATATACACAGGACAGGTCCTTGCTTTCTGTCTCCTTTCAGTTACAGCAATGCTGTGCTACGTTACAGATCACTGCAAGTCACAGTGGGTTTGCTAATGGCAAAATTCATGACTGCTGTGAACACAGCCGTTCAGAACATGCATAGGTGCTATGCTGTGCTGTGGCATGGTGCAGTGTGGTGAAGGTTTCTGTTGTGATCCTGATGTGACCAGCTGTAGTCTTCAGGTTCGCCTCAGTGTGGATTGGCTGTCAGAGTAGTGCCGATGTTGACTGTGGCAGCAGTATTAGAGAGTGGTGTAATGGTCTGTGATTGTCTCTGGCTTATGGTGAAATCCAGAGTAATATATGCTCATTCTCTCTGACTTTCTCGCCTCTGTAATGTATGTATGTGGGTCAGTGGGACAGATTTGAACTCCCTGGAACCCTTGCATGCAAAACTACAAACCAGAACACACACTCAAACACACACACAGACACTCAAACACACACACATACACTCAAACACACACACAGACACATCAACACACATACAGGCACACACACATCCTGAACCAGACACGCAAACATTCCCGCACAAAATATTTTGCAGTCTGACTGTGGATGTTTACTGCATTGCTGGAACGTTGGAAATGTCTCTCTCTCTCTGTCTATCTCTCTATCTCTCTCTCTGTCTCTCTCTTTTTCCTTTTCTGATCTGTTTGTAAATTGGCTTGCACATGGTTGCACAAACAGATACTAATTATGTATACATTTCTATTTGCATTTGGGCACTGGTATATCTGGTAGAGTGTGTATGTGATGCAGAATGATGTGCAGTCTGATGTTAATGATGCAGAATCCTTTTTGTATGTGTGTGTGTGTGTGTGTGTGTGTGTGTGTGTGTGTGTGTGTGTTTGTGTGTGTGTGTGTGTGTGTGTGTGTGTGTGTGTGTGTGTGTGTCTGTGTGTTTGTGTGTGTGTGTGTGTGTGTGTGTGTGTGTGTGTGTGTGTGTGTGTGTGTGTGTGTGTGTGTCCGTGTGACTGTGTGTGTGGACATACCACTCATTGTAACCCAGACCAGGTGATGGCAGTCTGATTTCTATCAGTTGATCCACTCCCTGTGCCGATCAATAGGCAGTGGTTATACAGGGATTACCCATGTGTGGTTCATCAGGCTAGCAGCGCCTGTCACCAGCCCCCGTCACTCCGCTCCACTCCTCTCCCAGTCGATTCCCCCTCTCCGACTCCCACCTCACTTGTCAATCGCTCTCTCGTCATATCGAACCTTTCACTCTCAGCAGCTCATTTGTCTTCATTTACCATCTTACAGGTGTCACAGCTGTCATACCTCAAACAGGACGTGCAGGACTGTGTTTGCAAGACTAAGTAATTGACTTAGGACACCATGTTATGGATAAGTTGAATGGATCTGGATGTGTGTGTGTGTTTGTGTGTGTGTGTGTCTGTTCAGATGTGTATTTTTCTACATAGGCTAGGAGGGATAAGGATAATGTGCATTTTCAAGCTTGAAACTTTATCATCTTCACAATTGACATGGCTTGACAGCAGAATCCCTTATGGGAAAGTTTAAGGCACAGATCTATTTATAACATTATTGCAAGTTGTCAAAGAGACGTGTGTATACTGTGTGTGTGTGTGTGTGTGTGTGTGTGTGTGTGTGTGTGTGTGTGTGTGTGTGTGTGTGTGTGTGTGTGTGTGTGTGTGTGTGTGTGTGTGTGTGTGTGTGTGTGTGTGAGTGAGTCTATAGCTGTATGCCTGAGGCTGCTCCACCATGCTCATTTGAATGGAACGGGTGTGTGTGATGAGATAACAACTGCACATTTTTGTAGGAGTGTATGTATTTGCACATACACTTGTGTAAAAGTGTGTCTGTGTGTGTTTGTGTACGAGAGAGAAAGAGAGAAAGGGGAGAGAGAGAGAGGGTGTGTGTGTACGAGAGAGAAAGAGTATGTGTGTGTGTGTGTGTGTGTGTGTGTGTGTGTGTGTGTGTGTGTGTGTGTGTGAGAGAGAGAAAGAGAGAGAGCGTGTGTGAGGGAGAAAGAGAGAGTGTGTGTTTCTGTGTGTGTTAAATGAAAGCTTCAGAAACTTCAGCAGGTCTGTCGGTTGTCCCCTGCAGTGGTGTGGTGTGCAGCTGTCCAGGCTAACTCTAGCAGATGGAGTCATTATCTCAACCATGGCCCCAGCCAAGAGCGGCCCCAGCAACTCACCCAGCGGCCCCCCAGCAACCCCAACGGCTCTCACAGGAGACAGACGGATGGGGGGGGGGGGGGGGGGGGGGGGATTTGATAGAGGGATGGGGAGGAAGGGGGGATCAGAGCCAGGGAAAGAGGAAAGGTAGAGAAAAAGGCAGTTTCTTTTAATCATGTGCTCCTGATGCTACTCAGTTCTTCTCCATCCCTCTCTCCACCTCTCTCTCTCTCCATCTCTCTCTCCACCTCTCTCTCTCTCTCTCTCTCTCCCTCTGTCGTGTCTGTTAATTAGCTGTTAGGCAGCTGTCAGGATGTTTTCAGGTCAAGCAGAGGAGCAGAGGGCCGATCCTTTTCTCTCTCCGTTTACACACGCCGGATGCTGCCCTGATTCAATTAAACCAAAATATGACAGATTGGGCATCTCTCTCTCTCCCACTTGCTCTCTCTCACTCTCTTTTTTCTTCTCTTTCCCCCTTCCTCTCTTGATCTACCATTCCACATCCCTCGTTCACTGCGTGACTCTCTTGCTCATTCATGTGTGTTCTGTAGTCCTTTTGAGAGACTCTGTGAAGCTGCAGCGCCAGGTGGCAGACATATTGGAGGCTGACGGGATGGAACTCCATCTCCCAGATGTCATTGCTGCTCTCAATTAGTGACCATGACTGCGATCAGGACCAATGATGCATTTAGAATTGGTATGGTGTTGGTCATCACAAGCCTGCTCAAGGTCTTGTGCTGGTCACAGGGCAGGGAGGTTACGTTCTAACACTGATAGGGGATATGGGGTTTTGGTAGTTCTGGTTGGTTCCTGCTGTGAGTAACATTTCACACTTGTCAGACTCATGAGAGGCTCAGCTATGATCTGCCTTTTAAATATAAGTGTGTGTGTGTGTGTGTGTGTGTGTGTGTGTGGGAGGGGGGTGTTATTCGACATTGTGTGTGTGCGTGTGTGTGTGTGTGCGTGTGTGTGTGTGTGTGTGTGTGTGTGTTTGTGCGTGTTTGTGTTTCAATGAGTGTTTATATGTACGTGTATGCAAGAGAGAGTGTGCACGTGTGGGCCGGCACATGTTTCTCTCTGTGGGTTCCTCTCTCCTTCGGCTCTGATGAGCTCATCGCCAGGCTTTCATGGTATCCCTTGGTAACAGCCCTCGGAGCTGGATGCGTTACCATGGTAATCCCAGGGAGCATTTGAATAATGATCAGGCACACAGTTGGGCAGGCTCCAGGCTGCTGGGGTCCTGATTGATTGCTTGGAATAAGAAGCAATTTAGCTCAGATCCCCAGCCTAATACACCCCAGACCTCTGCAGGGGATCCCTCTCTCTCTTGAGTGGTGGCGGGGAGGGGGGGATGGGGTGGGGGTTGGAGAGTACTGGGCCTAACCCCAGTAGGAGATTGTTGTGTGTGTGTGGGGAATTGTGCTTCTGGTTTTGATTTTGAAAATGCCTGTTCATTCTCCTTTTTCTCATTACTGCAAGATATTTTTTAGTTTTCCTTAGTATGCATGTACTCTATATGTCACAGTCAGGTAGATAGATACACATTCATTACACACACACACACACACACATTCCTTTTTCTGCTGCCACCTAATTTCGGCTAGCATTGGTCATGAGTGGTTGGGATGTATAGCATCAACACCATGCTTCCATTGTACATTAAGACTGTGGCAGATCGTAGCGTCCTCATCAGGTGTGTAGCACTGGGTGATACTGGAGTGATCATAACGTCTTCATCAGACGTGACCGCTAGCACTGGGTGATACTGGAGTGATCATAGCGTCTTCATCAGGTGTGACCGCTAGCACTGGGTGACACTGGAGTGATCATGGCGTCCTCATCAGGTGTGTAGCACTGGGTGATACTGGAGTGATCATGGCGCCTTCATCAGACGTGACCGCTAGCACTGGCTGATACTGGAGTGATCATAGCGTCTTCATCAGACGTGACCGCTAGCACTGGGTGATACCTGGCGTGAGACAGCACAGAAAAAGAGAGGGTTTGAGCACTAGTGAAGAAAATGATGGGTCTGTACAAAACGAATATGTCAATACTATGTCCCTGTCTGCCTCAGCAGGAAACTGTTTTTTGTGCCATTTAAGAAGTTGTCATGGAAACACAGAACAGATTTCCTGCTTGTTCACCATCACCCTCGTCACCATCATCTCGTCATTTGTCTGTGCTGGTTTTCAACGTCATTACCATGGGTGAAAGTCACTCAATCAACCTGATTATCATTGTGAACTTCATAGCATGTCTCTACAATACGTGTGTTTGTATAGGGGCTTTTGTGTTTTTGTTTGTGTGTAATCATCTGTCTGGATGCATCATCAGTGTCACACTCCCTTGTAAACATGTTGCTGCATGTAAGAGTGTGTGTGTGCGTGTGTGTGTGTGCACGCATATTTGTATGCATGTGTGTATGATGTGCCTGATTTAAATCACAGTCATAGTTTATGTGTTATCACTCCACTAAATCAGGGATTATGGTAATGAAATGTGCTCCGAAGAAGCTATCGCATTTTTCAACATAATGACCTATCACTCTCACTTTCAGTCTGGTTCTCACTCTCTTGCTCACTCACACACACACACACACACACACACACACACACACACACACGCACACGCACACGCACACACGCACACACACAATATCAATCAGTGATCTCATCAGAACAAAAGATGTGTCTTTTGCGTTAAAAGGGGGCCTGCCGTCTGCTAGCTTGGACCATCACTCACCGTCCAGGCTATCGTCACAAAGACACACACACACACACACACACACACACACACACACACACACACACACACACACACACACACACACACACACACACACACACACACACACACACACACACACACATTTCATCCCATCCATTCCATTGCATTTAAATATTTTAAATATTCAACATCCAATCAAGTGTCTTCTCATTGTGTGTGTGTGTGTGTGTGTGTGTGTGTGTGTGTGTGTGTGTGTGAGAGAGAGCGAGATAGGGACTGGGTGAAGGCCATTAGCTCGTTCGGGTGTTTTACGATTTGGCGAAAGGAATGCAAGGGTGGGCAAAACTTAAAATAGCACATTATCTCTCTTTTTTCCTTTCTCCCCCCCCCCCACCCCTTCTCTCTCTCACACACACACACACACACACACATTCTCACACCACATCATTTCCATGCACAGCCCCTCCTCCATGCCACCCTCCTTTTGATGAACGAGTACAGGATTAAACGTGTCACCCCTGGGTTACCTCTGTGATGGAGCCTGACCTTGTTTAAAGGCTGCTTCATTCATCACCCTGTCCCACTCTTCCTTTATCCCTCGTTCTCTCTCTGTCTGTCTGTCCCTCTATCTCTCTCTTTCTCTCTCTCTCTGTCTGTTCCTCTCTCTCTCAGTTTTTGTCTCTCATGCCAGCTCTGGACAACCTGCCCTGAGGGGAAGTCACACACACACAGGTGCACACACACACACCCACACTCTTTATCTCTCTCTCACATACTCTCTCAAACACACACACACACACACACACACAAATAGAGAGGGAGAGAGGAAGGACAAAAAGACATCTATTGTTTAGGTAGTCTAGTAGTAGTCTGGTAGTCCACTTTAATTGTTCTGCCTTTTAATGCTAACTCTCCGGCCTGCAACAAAAGGATTCCAGGCAGTGGTTGCACTCAATGTTCTTCTTGCTCGTTTTGACCACAGATTTGAACTTGATCTCTATTCGGATTGGTACTCGTACACATAATTTTGCCTCACACAATTCATATTTTGTTGCCCTCAGTTTAGATTGTGATTATTAGCCTACGATGAAAACTCACACATTCCATTGTTATCAAGCCATATACTCTCTCTCTGGGCCCTCCAGCCTTGGGCCTCTGAGTCTGTGTGCGGTGGAGCTCCTGCCCTGAGGTGTCATTACTGCAGCGCCCTCAATGCTCAACACCACTCCCAATGAAAGCTCAGTACGAGAAGACAGATGTGATTGGTTGACCTGAAGCCAATCAATAACACTAGTGAAGGGTTTTGAATGGTTGACCCTGAGCCAAGAGTCAAGTGTCAGTACTTGTCCTAAGGCTGGTTTTCTTATACATGCATTTATATATACAGTATATATATATACATATGTAATTATATCTTTTTGTGTGTGTGTGTGTGTGTTTGATCCCATGTTCCACGAGGAATTGCTTCCTATAATAACCTTCCATTTTGAGCCAGTCCCTTTTTTCGCTAAAAAGGCACTTTGGCGAGGGCTTTCAGGGGCAGTGCTATTTTGGGTGTTTTCTTTTGTTTCCTAAGACATGTTGTCCTCTGAACAAATTGCCTAAGAGTATTTTTGTATTCTGAGGGACTTTTTAGTCCCCTGATGGCAGTGTCTGCTGTTGAACGGGGCTCTGTGGCTGTCGCTGTGCCGTGTCTAATGGTGATTTAATTGGCGTATGTTTCCATCTTAATGGCAGATGATCTAGTAAAAATGTGACTTGTTTTTCTCAGCCTGTATCGGTCCACAGCATGTGGATTTGCATTCAGCACAGCTGCAATTGAGTCATTTTTTAATTCTTACATCCATACCAAGGGTAAGGGGTGCTCATATAAAACATGTGAATATATGTGTGTGTGTGTGTGTGTGTGTGTGTGTGTGTGTGTGTGTGTGTGTGTGTGTGTGTGTGTGTGAGAAGAGATAGTATATATGCATGAGTGAAAGTGAACGACAGTGAGGGCGCAGGGACTCTGGTCTGTGTGTGACTCTGGTGTGTGTGTGATTTGACTGGGCGAATGGACTGAGTGAGGCGAGCCCAGATTCCATTTGGACGTAATAGAATGGAGAGATTGGTGCTGAGGGGCGAGGCTGTCTGCTGCACAGAGTGCAGGATGGCAGATAATGTGACAAGATAGTACACACACACACACACACCTACACATTCTCTCTCTCACACACACACAGACACACACTCACACACACATACACTCACTCTCTCTCTCTCACACACACACACACACACACACACACACACACACACTCACACTCACACTCACACACACATACACTCACTCTCACTCACACACTCACACACACACACACACACACACACACACACACACACACACACACACACACACTCACACACACTCACTCTCTCTCTCTCACACACACACACACACACACACACACACACACACACACGCGCACACACACACACACACACACACACACACACACACACACTCACACTCACACTCACACTCACACTCACACTCACACACTCACACACACATACACTCACTCTCTCTCACACACACACACACACACACACACACACACACACACACACACATACACACACACACACATACACACACACACACACACACATACACTCACTCTCTCTCACACACACACACACACATACATACACACACACACACACACACACACTCACACTCACACACACTCCCTCTCTCTGTCTTGCACACACCACATATCTACACACTCGTTCACGTAGTGTGGAATAAACTAGGATTGGGTACCAATGTTTGGATATTAGTTGCAATAGTGCTTAGTATGAATCTATTTACTTATACATGGTCTCTCATTTGCACTGTGCATTTTCACCTGCATAATACATTAGTGTTTGTTTCTTTATTTATTTTGTGTGTGTGTGTGTTGTCTCACGAGGTGTGGTATTCCCCTTCATTCTGATTTTCTGAGCTGTTGGTGCGAGACTCCCTTCTATTGTTAGATTTCCGCCTGGACTGTAATCCCATCACTCCAGAGCTTGTGTGTGTGTGTGTGTGTGTGTGTGTGTGTGTGTATGTGTGTGCGCGTGTGTGTGAATGCCATTGTTTATTTATTCCATGTTTATCAAGACACAAAAACCTTGTCCATTTACACTTTAAATTAAGCACCTGCAAATTGTCCTAATTAAATTACCAAGCGACATGGCAATTTAGAAGAGAGAGAAAGAGAAAGAAATAGAGAGAGAGAGAAAGAGAGAGAAAGAATATACAGATTTAGGAAGTGTTTTTACTCTTCCATGTATTGGTTTAAAACACAGTACGTAATGTATTTTCTGCACATAGGCCAGCCATATATGGATGTGAAGTAGAAGAATGAGCAGGAGCAGGGGATGGAGAGATAGACAGATGGGCCTGAGAGAGCAAAAAAGAGAGAGAATGTGGGAGAAAGAGAGAAAAGTGAGAATGTATTCCAGCGCAGTGATAAGCTTATCTCACAGGGCCATGGAGGGCTTCCGTATGCAGAGGCTATTACCCTGACTGAACAGGCTCCACCGGAGCCTTTCTTCCCTCCCTTTAAGTAAATGGACACAGGAGGGCAAATATAAAAAGACAGTGGATTGGCAGGGGGATTCAGAGAGAGGGAAAGAGAGAGGGATAGAGTGGGATAGAGAGAGAAAGAGAGAGGGATAGAGAGAGGGATGGAGAATCATAGAGAGAGAAAGAGAGAGGGATAGAGAGGATGCAGGGACCCGTGTCTGTCTCGCATGTCTCATCCTGCTGCAGTAATGAGAACAAGCCAACCTGAGCACGAGCAAACGGATCGCTGAGCGCCGGCTGGAACTTCTTCATTTGCGTGGGGGAAAGCAAATTCATGCTGCCAGACGTTTCATCCTGAAAGAGCTCCGAGTTGAGCTCCGGGGCTGGGAGATCCTACCTGGAAGCCTGGAAGAAGAGGTTTTATGGAAAAGGAGAGAAGGTCTCAAACTTGAAGATTAAAAAGCCAGAAGTCAATTTCAAAGGCAGGAAATCACCTATTGTTATGCACCAAATTGAACATGGCCAAGTATGGTTCTGTCAGGCAGCGGCAGCTAGGGAAGGTCCCATTTCCCATTTCCCGTTTCATTGGAACATTTGCTGTTCTGCACATGCATGTGTGTGTGTATGTGTATGCAAGTTTGTGTGTGTGTGTGTGTGTGTGTGTGTGTGTGTGTGTGTGTGTGTGTGTGTGTGTGTATGTGCATGTGTGGGGGTGGGGGGGGGGGGGGGGGGAGGGATAACTGGTTGGATGGATGAGTGTATGTCAGGGTGTGTATGAGTATGTTTCCACATGTGTTCGAGGGCCACTCACCTAATTTCATGCCGTATTAACCGAGAGGGCCGGAAGTGAATTTCTTTGTTGTTTTTTCAGTCAGACAGCAGTGGCTCTCCCTCTGAGTGCCCGTAATCCCAACCTGGCGGCTAGTCCCTAATCTGTCATCTCATAGGAGCAGGTACCCTGGGCTCTGTGCTGTGTGGTCAAGAGCTGATGGGGCTGGGGATCTGGAGTAGAGGAGATTTGGGCTAAGCCAAAAAAGAGATTAATTCAGGAGGAGAGTGAGTGAGGGAGACAAATGAATACAGAGAGGAAGTAAGGTGATGACTTTCTGTCTCTCTCTCTCTCTCTTGCTCCCCCGTATTTTGGTAAGATCCACTGAAATTAATTTCACAATTCGGGCCATTGGACTGCCGAGTGACATCTGCACCAAGTGTGGTTATTTCAGGTGACCTAGTTTACATGTGTAGAGTGGGATCACCAGGAGAGGGCACTCTTTGACGTGGCACAACAGGGGAGCGCTTTCTTTCTCTCTCTCTCTCTCTCTCTCTCTCTCTCTTAGTCTCTTCTGCTCCCTTCTACCCCCTCTCTCATGATGTCATTCTCCCTCTCTCTCTCTCTCCATCCCATCCTTTCCATCTCTTGCTCCATACCCCGTCTCTTCTCTAGCTTTCTTTCATTATCTCGCATCTTTCGGTGCACAGCAGTTGATAAGCATGAAGGATGCAGAGCACTCAAACCACTGTAGTATACTCAGACATGGAGGGACTAACGGATTAGCATTCCCCTTGCATAGTGTGAGTACTCAGCCCAGAACGTACACACACTTTGCTTCACAAAACACACTTTCTGGTGTACAAAATCAGTACTAGACAAATCTTTGCTTTGTCACGCCATTATTTGGGAAATATAGGAAGAAGTTTAGAAATTTGAACAAAAACTACTTGAACAAACATATGACTTTAAATTTCATATTGGAAAAGGCAATCTTTTGATTGAATGTCTGAGGGGGAATTGCTTTTTGGCAGCGTAACTCCATTCTGGCCCTTGAGCAGCAGAGGGAATCTGGCCGAGGCTATCTAGCTAAAGCTCCCTCAGCTCCCTGTTTATCCAAAGCAGGGTTTCAGTGGGCTTTTTAATGATGCAGAATCCTTATTGTGTGTGTGTGTGTGTGTGTGTGTGTGTGTGTGTGTGTGTTGTGTGTGTATTTGTTTGTTTGTGTGTGTCTGTGTTTGTTTCTATCAGGATATGGCCTGGTCAGTCCAACTGTCTCTCTCTCTCACACACACACACACACACACACACACACACACACACACACACACACACACACACACACACACACACACACACACACACACACACACACTTCATAATGGATGACCTCTGTGTCTGAGCATCTGTCAGTGGTAGCATATGGCAGAGGTGCTTCCTAATGAATAATTATAATTGCCCCTTCCACCACTTCACTGCCCTGTACAGGGCAATTAGAGAGAACGTACCTCCTGCTTCTTTTTCTCTCTCTCTCCCTCTCTCTCTCTCTCCCTCTCTCTCTCACTCTATCTCCCTCTCTCTCTCTCTCCCTCTCTCTCTCACTCTCTCTATCTCCCTCCCTCTCTCTCTCTCTCTCTTTCTCTCTGTCTTGCTCTCTTTTTCTCTCTCTCTCTCTCCGTCTTTCCCTCTCTCTCTCTGTCTTGCTCCTTATGGATGATGAATGGAAAACAGGCGAAAAGCAATGAAAGGAAGTGTCTGAACAGGGGAAGACTGTGGTTGATCAGATGATCTCATGCTGTGTGTGTGTGTGTGTGTTAGAGAGAGAGAGGGGGATGTGGTGGCGGGTGGAGAGCGGGAGAGAGAACGAGAGATGGAGGGAGGGAGCTCTCACCCACTGCACTTCTTAAGCTGTCATTTTTTATGAGGAGGAGGCTGTGATAGGGGGTGATGTTCAGATGTGTATGTGGAGAGGGACCAGTAAGGACTGGTCATTAGCCCATAAAAGCTCTCAGTCTCCCTCTCTCTCTGTCTGAATGGAGTGTGTGAGGGGGATTAGAGGGTGTGTGTGTGTGTGTGTGTGTCTGTGGGGGGTGCGTCTGGGGGTTTTGAGTGACAGATCCCTGAGGGGCCCCTCCACACAGGGGGGCCCGTCTGATACTCATACATTAATAAACATCCACTAGGAACACACAGACACACACACACACACACACACACACACACACACACAGATAGACACACATATAGGGGAAAAGAGGGAAGGTGTTAGAGAGAGAGGTTGATGGGGGTTCAGTGGCAGTATTACAGACACTGTGGCCTGGAAAAGGAAACAAACGGAATGAAGAAGATTATTTATCTGAGCTGAGGGCAGGCTTTCTCTGCTGACAGGAAGTGTACTGCTCAGGTATGGTTACTGGGCATGACTTCATCACTAGCACAAGCACTCACTTGGAACTTCCTCAAACTTTCAGTATTGTTCTCCTGTGCCTGTGAACCTGATCCCTGAGGTCCTCACATGGACCAAAACCCTCTGGTCTCCCATGAGACAGGAACGATGCTCTGTCCAATCCCTGAGGTCGCCATGGAGACAGCATGACAGAGGTCAGGAGCTGAGGCCTAATTGCTAGTTATAAAGTAACTACCCCCTAAACATACAAATATTGGTCTGTGTATGTGTCTGTGTGAGGTGGGGGGGTTGGGGGGTATTTATTGAATGTAAGGCCGGAGATAGAGTAACATTAACCTGATGGTCGCTATGTTGTCTAGGGTTAAATTAAATTAATAGCTAAACAGCCTTCCTCTATTTGGAACTTAAACCAGAACCAAAACGCTACCTCTAATCTTACACACTATGTGATGTAAATAACTTAGAAGCAGGCCTGACGTGCGGATGAATGTGTGCGTGTCAGCTTGCCAGAGGTTCAAAGAGTAGTCAGCTACATGAGCGCTGGTTTGCACTCCCTGCCCAGTGGCTCTCTGCCAATGCGAGCAATAACCAGCTCAAGCGCAGGTAGTTACGGTTTTCTTTGGTTGTTGCCGTGGTGATGATGTTCGAAGCAAACGTTACTTCCAAATGCCACGATCCCCCAAGCTAAAAAGTGCTGTTACACTAAGGAGGGAGAAGGAAGGCCTCAGCTACTAGTTAGCCAAGCATGCTAACTAATTGTGAGCCATGAATGCCGTGACAGGTGTGCCTTTATGAATAAGACATAGCTAGTGACATCACTGAAACTCCGCCTGTCAGTCACTGCTTACCATACCACAAAATCTAAACTATCCTTACAGTGTGTCCATGTGTGTGTGTATTTGATTTTGAGTGTGTGTGTGTGTGTGTGTGTGTGTGTGTGTGTGTGTGTGTGTGTGTGTGTTACCGTATGAACTGTATGTCCGTGTGGACCTATACGTGCATGTGTGTGAGGGGGAAGTTGAGTGTGTGTGGCAGGTTGCTGCCCGTCTCTGTCCTCATGTGATTTACACACACAGAGCCTTAGCCGTCTGTCTTGCGTAATAGGTCCTTTCTCTCGAGCAGGTATAGAACTGGAGGAGTCCTGCTCTCTTTGAACTCTAAACCACGAACAGATGCACGGCTCAGATCCACATGCCAGCACGCCCACACAAATACCTGCGTTAATGCAAATACATACGCACGCACGCACACACAGAGATTTTTTGTCCATAAATGACAGACATGTGCCCTTCAGGTGTGCATGTGTGTGGGTGTTTGTGGGTGTGTGTGTGTGTGTGTGTGTGTGTGTGTGTGTGTGTGTGTGTGTGTGTGTGTGTGTGTGTGTGTGTGTGTGTGTGTGTGTGTGTGTGTGTGTGTGTGTGTGTGTGTGTGTGTGTGTGTGTGTGTGTGTGTGTGTAGTTCAATAGTGTGATGACAGATGACTTATGCAACAACCTTACTTACAATGGCTGCTCACATTTGGCCATCAATCTAATAGTGTTGACATATAGTATGCCCTTACTTTAAAGCTCTTTATCTCCTGCACAAACAGTGGCCTGCATGCAAGGGGATAGCTTTGAGTGCTACTGGGATTGTGTAGGGCAAGGCAGACAGAATCTCTTGAGCAAACAAATCTGTTCACTGTTTGTGTTTGCCTTTATGGCCAGACAGCCCTCAGATTAATGGAAAATTAATATCACTGATTTAACTGAGACAGTTTTGTGTGTGTGTGTGTGTGTGTGTGTGTGTGTGTGTGTGTGTGTGTGTGTGTGTGTGTGTGTGTGTGTGTGTGTGTGTGTGTGTGTGTGTGTGTGTGTGTGTGTGTGTGCTACCCCAGTTTACACTGCAGTAAAATATTTGAGCAAATATTGATTGCAAATGTTTATTGAATTAACCTCTGACTTCAACTGAGGAGGGCATTTGAAGGCATTTGTGTTCTTTCTGTTTCTCTTCTCTCTGTCTGATTCAGTTCATTGCCCAGGTCAGTAACTTTCTGCAGGCCATGTCACTTTTTTTTACACTTACAGACCTTCTGTATTGTATTGACATTATATTGGTTTGACATTATATTGGCATTGGACATTTCTTTACATCTGCTTGGTTGCACAAGCATTTGCCATACATAGATACATACATATACATACATAACTCTTGTAAACATGCACACACACATACACACACACACACACAAATACATACATGCGCACATGCACATATACACACATAAACTCATTGCAATTTGAGTCCATCCTACCTCACATAGTCTGCGATACGCACACACTCTCTCACACACAAATAAACACATATAGCACACACACATACAGTGCCACTTTAAAGTATGTGAACCCCTTGACCACTTAGGAGTTTTCTGTTGTTTTACCATGATTTTTAATTTTTTTCATCACCAATTTTCCATAGAAGGAATGTCAGGTTCATGTTTATCATTTGCATGTACTTTTTTTAGAGGGAATTGTTTGAGTAGCCAAAAGACTAAATGAAACATGGAATTAGTCCATTTCAAAAGTAAGTGAACCCCCAGCTGAATTTGTAAAGTCAAGCAGGTAACAGATTAAGTGAAACTTATTTGGGTGCTTAATTAGTCAATTAAGCAAACCGATCATCTGAGACATCCTTAGGGAAAGGTTTGGGCCATACAGATTAAAAGAGGGAGGAAACCAACCAAACTACTGTAGTGCCAAGGTGTACCCACACAGATCAACAATGCCGAAAGGAAACAAGATATCCGAGAACATCAGGAAGAAGGTTCTGACAGCCCATCAGTCTTGGGAAAGCTATAAGACCATCTCCAAAAGATTCCAGCTCCATCCATCCATCCAAGACAAATAAATTAGAAATGGAGGGCATTCAACATGACCGCATCTCTGCCTAGAAGTGGACGCCCATCAAGACCATCACCAAGAAGCACCAGAAGAAGAATAAATCAGGTAAAAGTCAACCCACACATCACCTCTTAAGAGTTTCAGACCTCTCTGGCAGCATCTGGGGTAAATGTACATGGGTCTACAATCAGACGAAAATTGAATAGACATGACATTCATGATCGGGTTGCTAGAAGGAAGCCTCTGCTCTCAAGAAAGAACAAAACTGGCGGTTTCAACTTTGCCCGAGAGCACTTGGATAAACCAAAGGCCTTCTGGAAGTCCCTTCTTTAAACAGATGAGTCCGAGATAGAATTATTTTGTCACGATCAAAACCAACAATTTTCGTCTGATTGTAGACCCATGTACATTTACCCCAGATGCTACCAGAGAGGTCCGAAACTCTTTAGAGGTGATGTGTGGGTTGACTTTTACCTGATTTATTCTTCTTCTGGTGCTTCTTGGTGATGGTCTTGATGGGCGTCCACTTTTAGGCAGAGATGCGGTCATGTTGAATACCCTCCATTTCAAAATGATTTGTCTTGGATGGATGGATGGAGCTGGAATCTTTTGGAGATGGTCTTATAGCTTTCCCAAGACTGATGGGCTGTCAGTACCTTCTTCCTGATGTTCTCGGATATCTCGTTTCCTCTCGGCATTGTTGATCTGTGTGGGTACACCTTGGCACTACAGTAGTTTGGTTGGTTTCCTCTCTCTTTTAATCTGTATGGCCCAAACCTTTCCCTAAGGATGTCTCAGATGATCGGTTTGCTCAATTGACTAATTATTCACCCAAATAAGTTTCACTGAATCTGTTACCTGCTTGACTTTATCAATTCAGCTGGGGGTTCACTTACTTTTGAAATGGACTAATTCCATGTTTCATGTAGTTTTTCAGCTTCTCAAACTATTTCCTCTAAACAAGTACATGCAAATGATAAACATAAACCTGACATTTCATCTATGGAAAATTGGTGATAAAAAAATTAAAAATCATGGTAAAACAACAGAAAACGCTTAAGTCCTCAAGGGGTTCACATACTTTCAAGTGGCACTGTATAGCACACATACGTATGCACGTATCCACGCACGCGCACGCACACACACACACACACACACACAAACATGTGTGTACGTGCACACATATTTACACTCCCAGGCAAATGTACACACATGAATATGCAGCAGCGCCCCTCTGCAGAGTCTCTCATGCATGAAATTGGCTTGTGTGAATCAGCTCAGAGAAGGTTATGAAATGGATCAACACACTCACCATCAAACACACTTACAGCACACACACATACACATACACATACACACACAGGGAGAGAGAGAGAGGGAGAGAGAGACCCATGGAATGGACTAAATGGATGAATCCATAATTATGCCTCTTGACACACACACACTCTCTTGAGCACTTCTCAAAGCCACATTAGTGCTAAGCTTTCAGCATGCACACACACACACACACTTAGCCAGCAGAACTCTGTCATCGTGCTCGCTCTCTACCCTCTCTACTTCTCTTTCTCCTCTCCCCCTCTCTCACATTCTCTTACTCATCTCCCTCTATCCCTCTCTCAAACTCTCTCTGACAGTCACACATCCAGGGTTTGGACATGATCTTTAATTGTAGAGTGACATATGTAAAATAAGATCTGCTGGAACATTCCACCATCATGTTCTCTGGGCAAAGTCATTCCTGCCTTCCCCATGGCCTTCGTTCATTCCCCCTCTCTTTCTCTGTGTCCTCTCTCTCTCTCTCTCTCTTACACACACTCTTCCCTTCTTTCCTTAAAGTCCCTCTTCTCTTATTCTCTTTCCCCTTCTCTGTGAGATAAAGGAGTGTGTCTCTCTCCACTCCAGTGCACTCATGAGCTCCTGGGGGGACATCTGCAGCCTGCATGTTCCTGCTCTTTCAGTATGAGCGGGCTACTGCACCCCTCCATCTCCTCTCCTCTCCTCTCCTCTCCTCTCCTCTTCTCTCCTCTCCTCTCCTCTCCACACTTAACCTCTACATCACTCTCTGCATACTAAACTCCACCCCTTGATATAAGGTTTGCGCCGTGCATACTTGATGTATGCATACTCAAAGCCTTTATGCATGTATATGTCACTGAATGCATGCTCAACTTCACATCTCAGCATGCATTCCTATTAAACATTGCCCCTTTTCACCTTGTTATGCATACTGCTGCACCTGCATGCATAACCTCTGCATTTCTGTACTCATATTGAAGTCGACTGGTTCATGTTTTTTTTGCATTCTTAAATTTTGCAGATTTCATGCATACTTTACACTGTGTACACTCAGAGCCCAGGGTTCTTCTATATATACTCATAAGTGATCTTAAGGCATCGTGCCCAGATCTCTGAAGCGGTTGTTTTGTACCTTTGAGGCAACACAGGATTGTCCATGACAAAACAGTGCAGTGTTGACAGGCTGCAGTTATTGTGCCAATAGCGCTGTGTGTATGGTAATGACAGGGACGCTGACAGATAGATGAGCTGGGACAGAGATGCAGGTGATGCAGTTTTTTTAAGATGTGAAAATGAATCCATACTAAAGTCACGTAGCATCTGGCTAAGTGCCAATAATTGGGGGATAGGAACGGGTTTTAATTTCATTGTGCACTGCCTTATACTACCATTGTGTTGTGAAGGTGTGTGTGTGTGTCTGTTTTTGTGTGTGTGTGTGTGTGTGTGTGTGTGTGTGTGTGTGTGTGTGTGTGTGTGTGTGTGTGTGTGTGTGTGTGTAAGGCACGCATTGCTTCTAATCCAGACAAAGAAAAATGTCCTCATTACTGTGGGCTGAGATATTCTGGGTGCTCCCCTTAAGATGGCAAGGATACACAAAACCTGACAACCAATTGTTTGTACATACACAACATTGTAAATAGCTACAAGCTTGTTATCATGAATGCTGAACATCTTGCATCCTGTGTGAGTGAAAAAACTTCTATTGGAAATAAAAAAGGGCCGTGTGTTGATGGCTGGCAGTCTCTGATCCACAAACTTCCTAACATCGGTGTCCCGCATTCCTTTAAATCTGTCTTCCTGCTTTGAAATGCATGTTCCACTCCAGGGTTTTCTGAGCTGCCCCGTCGTGCTGCGGTATGCCAGGCGTCTCCGTGAGACTCCCATGGACTTTCCCCTTCCCAGGATCCTGCTGCTCTCTATTAAAAATGCAGTCAGTGTATTCATGAAACATTTACCTGCTCCTCACTGCATTTACCACTGCAGACTCCCCACGCACACACACATACCACATGCATACAAACATGCATACACACATGCACACAAACATGCAAACATACATGTACAGACAGAGAGTGAGTCACACACACATACACATACTGTACATACATACATACATACATACATACATACATACATACATATGTACATACATACATACATACATACATACATACATACATACATACATACGTACATACGTACATACGTACATAAGTACATACTGTATGTACATATATACAGACTAAAGCATATATTGTTATCCCATACATCACAATCACAAGATGCTTGCATAGACTTGCACACACAAACATAGAGATACAGACACACAGACACATACACAGATAGTTAAGCTTGTACACACACAACAAACATGCATAGACACACACAGACAGCAAGTGTGTATATAAACACACAGACACACACTCACAAAGATATGTGCACGTGATGGGATTCTCTTGCAGGTGTGTGTTCATTCATCAGTGCGATGCACAATGCTTGATGCTTTGTGTTTCAGGCAAGAAAGTTCCGGGCCTGTGGTTCAATGGCAGGGAAAGTGGGCTAACGTTACTAGGGCAGAAAATCCACAGGCGTGACTCACTCTAGTGCCTTTCTCTGAGCCTCCGAAACACTCCGCACACTCAGGCCCAGCTTTTGTGTGGGGTTTTGTTGCAAGAGAATGTGTGTGTGTGTGTGTGTGTGTGTGTGTGTGTGTGTGTGTCTGTGCATCAGTTCATCTAGGGCATTCTGCTCAGGCTGTCTGTCTACACAGAAAATGAGAGGAAGAAGTGAAGTGTTCTGTGTGTGTGTGTGTGTGTGTGTGTGTGTGTGTGTGTGTGTGTGTGTGTGTGTGTGTGTGTGTGTGTGTGTGTGTGTGTGTGTGTGTGTGTGTGTGTGTGTGTGTGTCTCGTGTGGCGCCACTGCTCTGTCAGCCCTGCCGCAGTGGCGGTCACCTTGCTGAGACACAGAGAACTGAGCCATAATACAGAGGTGATAATCGCACACTCACACACTTATTTGCACACAAAACCACATACACACAAAACCACACACACACATTCACACACACACACACACACACACACACACACACACACACACACACACACACACACACACTGGCCTATTTCCTGAGATAGGCTTATAGAGTGGTACAGAAAGTGACTCAGCAAAAATACAGTGATTCTGTGTTTCCCTTCTTCTCACATACTCAACACAACAAATGTACACACACACACACACACACACACACACACACACACGCTCACACACATAAGCACACACACCCGCATTCTCTTGGGACAATACCCTACACAAAACCCCAGACAGCACAGTCTTGACTGGCAGTAAGGGATCACTCATAATGAGTGCTTTTGAAAATCCTTTTTGATTTGTCACTGCAGTCTACTTTGAAGTAAGTCTGACACACATTCGTATGCAGATGTAACACACACACCAAGTCCAAGTGTAGGTTTGGATTTTGTATCAATTACACAACTCTGCCATCAGCGCTAATCCCAGTATTCACCGTGAACTGTACCTGGAGGATAATAAGCCAGCTCGTTTTGTGTGGCGTCAATAGACTGCTCTCTATTTAAAACTGTCATGGCCGATAGTAATGGGGTGTAAGGTTTCAATACTGTGGTTTTTGTTCAAGCGCCGTGTCTGAGTGTTTATCTGAGATCAAGCTCTATCGGTGTATACTTAAACCAGAGTTATGATGGGATTATAAAGGGTTTATAGATGGTTTACATGGAATGACCCAGGGAGGACTGATGGAGGAAGTACAACCACTAAAGCTGAGCTGAAAGTCTTTACCTTTCAAACATGCACAGCAGAGAGATACTGTATATATGCATGGGGATATGGGGCTGTTTTTCACATGACTAAAGGTGTAAAATAAACTGTGGCTTTACAGTGACTGCATATAAAGAGAGACACACAAAGCCAAACACACACACACACACACACACACACACACACACACACATACACACACACACACACACACACACACACAAAAACACACACACATAGTATACACACAAACACACACACACATACACTCATCAAGCACAGTGTCTCCTGAGTGCCACGACTGCCTGTGTGGTGGGGGAAGGAGCAGTGGGACCTTATTTCTGGCACGCCTGACGGGAAATATTTAACATGTCAACTGACACAAACTTATCCATCAGGTGCAAAAACAATGAGTTGTTGCTTGGAGCGTGTGTGTGTGTGTGTGTGTGTGTGCG